>NW_028259156.1:2121212-2272727 GCF_977971745.1 Zootermopsis nevadensis | reverse complement strand
GGCCTATTTCTTTCACTGTAAAGGATTTTCGGATCATTTCTTGACTTCGTCCCATTCAGAAGCGTAAATGTACGCTGCCCAGTGCTTCTTAAAGTGATCGAAAAACTCGAGATGGAAAATATTCTTTCCTGTACAATTATTGGTTCGGAAGAAGTCATTGATTTATAGAAGAAAAAAATGTGTCTGTATGAAGCTTTAAATATCCATCTTCTTCACATGTTGGTACCAGTGCATGCCATGTGACACACAAGTTATGGTAACAGTTAGGCATTAGAGATGTCGAAGAAAAGTAATTTATCACAGTTTAAAAATAAAATAAATTTGCTCAATTCCCAAATACCGAGTTGTTTGCTTATAGCCAGGGCTTTATAAATCTCGTTGTCATGAAACTGTGAAATTATTACGTAACTTCTGTTTTTGGTACTATTACGTTAATCAAAATATGTGTAATAAAATGTTGAGAGATAGTTCGTAGCTGTGAACTGAAACTATCAATGCTGCTTCAACGTAAAATTTGATTCTATGAACAGTCTTTATTTTACAAATTTTCTTGCGTGCACACGTGAAATGTTAAAAAGACTAATTAATTGTTTATTTTTCCTCTAAAAAATAGATATGAGACTGAAAAAAAAATTGATACTGTATATTTCAGTGACAAGTGAATAACACTTCACAGAATATATTTTCTTGATGTAAGGCAGGTGGATGGGAAAATATATTTTATTGGGTCACCTTTTGTCCTGGACTTGATCATAATGAAAGCTTGATAATAAAATGTTATGATGAAATGAATAATGCAGAAATCACATAAGAAATTTCAGGGAAAATCATAATACAGTTTATTTTTTCAGGTACTGTTTGTATCCCAGTACATGGAATATTTTGGTTTTTTTTTTTCGGTATAATCTGTTGTAAGGAATTAAGCGTTGACAGACTAAGAAACTTCAAATTAATTTTCTTAGCTACATCCTTCAGCAATAAAATATACAAGACGATGGTACACTGAATATATTGAAGTACACACAGCAGTAACATAAGTTATCCCAGTCTAAGTAAAAATTGGCAGTGATAAATATATTAGGTTTAAAGAGGGTTTGGTAATACGACAAATGATGCGGACAGCGAGTTTAAATAGCAACCTCATATGTTCTTTGAGGTCACAGTTTACTCTTTTCCACGTTATAAACTAAATATGGTATGCTAGAGCCCTTAAACTTTTGTACTTATTTTATTTTTAGTGGTACTGGAAAGTTAGGAAGGAAGTGGTCGTCGCCTAATTTAATGTACTATATTAACATATGCCTTGAGGTACTGGGATACTGGGAACGACCCGTTGTTCAAGTGCCTGAGCACTGCGGGTCCCAACTTTTCGTCGGCTTTGATCTATGGACATTCGGTAGGACTCCTTGGACGAGGGATCGGCCCGTCGCAAGGCCTCTACCTGTACACAGGACAACGCGACACAGAAAGACGCGGACAGACATCCATGGCTTGAGTGGGATTCGAACCCACGGTCCCAGCGGCACAAGGCCCATGCCTCAGACCGCGCGGCCCCCATGTCTTGAGGTACTGAAGAAAAAACAGAAGAACCCTCAGTCAAGATAGCTAGTATCTGGCTGAGATTTTAACCCAGGGTCTCTCGAACGAGTGTCGGCCACTTGGCCACAGCGTTTGGTTTTAAAAGTCTGTATTGTACAAATAGTTTAGTTTCTGTCTTTGAACAGGCTTGACTGTGAACTGACGTTTTACTGCTCTAATAACAAGCGAGTATCGTTAGCTTTTTTGCAGGTTTATTGATTTTTCATATTTGTCTGCGTATTGTCAAACGAGACTTGCCGCCACGATGCTGGTCCCACTGGCTCCGTCCCCTCTCTCATGGTATCTGTTTCGTGATGGTGCAGTGTTGTTGGGTTGAGTTTGTTCACACATATTTGGTAATTTATTTGAGGTGAACATATTTTGTGTGGGGAGTATTCCCTCACATTCCAGCTGACCTGAAAAATTAAAATACTGTTAATATGTTTTGGTATAGTTTTGCTTGTAGTAAAACATTTTATTTCTGCATTTTAAATATTAAAAACCCTTTATACTGTTGCATCTTTATCAGCAACAATTTTTGCCAAACACTCGTCATGTTTATTCTTTGTACCATTCATGTTTCATGATGTTTGTAAACTTGCATTCATTTAATTATCAGTTTTTGTGCTAGATGGCAGCAAAATGCAGTGAAATTTTAAATGTCCTTGTACTTTCCCAACCCCTTTTTATAATTTATTAACCTGATAGAGATGGAGAAGGCCCCTTTGAGCTCCCATACAGTTTGGTGCTATAGCCAGAATCGTTGTGAAGATCAGCTTGCTCGTGAGTCGGACTGTATACAGCGCTGCGACTGCGGTATGGGAGCCCTGACATCAGGCGACTTTCTTCCACTTGCCACGGACATGTTGCTACGACATTCTCGTAATCTGGATTTCCTGCTTCTGGGATTCTTAATATGCCATCTTCGTCACCATCTTCTGCGTCACTTGATTCTGAACTGCCATTATCGTCATGGCAACGGTAATGGTTTGAACCGTGTACCGCCACTGCTTCTCCTTGCCATGCAGCATTTCCTCTGTGGAAATTCTGACTCTGCCACTCGTGTTCTCTTCTTCCGTCAAACCTCGGTAATTCCGGCGGCTCACCGTGCTTCACTTCGGGGAACTTTGGGGTTTCGGCGTCGGCAGACTTCAGTTTATTATGGATTTTCCAAGCAGGGACTATTTGGCTAGCTTGTTGAGCACTTTGAAATCTTGCAACCATTTCATGAACTGATCTTCGAAGTGGCTCTTCTCGCCAATCAGGTGACGCATTGTCCGCTTGTGTATCTTTGTGCCTTTGCTCGTCTTCTTTACTCTCTTGTTGGTACTTCTCTTTCCAGGTTGATGTATGACTACTAGTGGTGCCATCTTCTTTCCTAGCTTTAGGTACCTCTGCACTTCTCTTCTTTGACTGATCTCTCAAGGATGTAATACCATTCTCCAGAAGCACATCAAAACTGCGGTTATGGTCTTGTGACTGGCACAAACCCTGTCCGTTGATAGATTCGCGAGGTCTTTGGTGTTGGGACGCAGGTAACTCGTTAACAGATCTGTAGTGAGGTTGGTCTCTCCATGAAATTGACCTGTGGTCTAAAAGTGTGTCGAAGCTACGGTTGTGCTTGTCTCGGGCATTGAAACTCTCTGGATTATTTGTACTTTCATTATTTGTACGAGATGCTGGTAATTCATGTGCTGACCTGCGATGAAGTTGGCCTCTCCAGGAAGTGACATCTTTGTCTAGTAGGGTCTCAAAACTTTTATTATGCTCTTGTTTAGATTTAGGAAGCTTGTGACTTTTCTGAATGCCTTGTTTTAATCTGAGTGCTAGTTCATGAGCATAAGTGTGATTTGGCTGAATGTTTGGTGTAGAGGTTTCGTGTTTATTTTCACTTTGATATGCTTGTGCATTTTTTTGTCTGCAAGAGATCTCATGAGAAGAATTCATGTAACGTCTTCTCCAACCAGCATTTCCACCATCATCAGCCAACATCTCCAGACTACGGTGATCTTGATCATGTCGTAGACCCTTGTTAACTCTCGTGGCATTCGGATTAGTCGCAGTGTCTTGCTGCTGTTCTCGCCATTCTGTCTGATGATCCAACATATGTTCCAGACTTCGGGCTCGAGGTACTGGGACAGGTCCCATTGAGTCTGGAGGCTCTGATCCACGCACTCGCTCAGAACCGCGTCCTGCCGCTCCCCTCGTTATCCACTGTGCCAAATGTAAGTGGCGTTGGTCACACAGTGCACGTTCTGCGACGACACAGCGAGTCAGTTCTGAGATTTGTCCCTGCGTACGACGTTCCAGACTCGATACTTTCTGATCTAGTCTTTGGTGCGCTTGGTCAATATGTTCCTTCAGTTCCTGTTTGTCCCTGTCCAGTCGGGCTTCCATGTGGCGGAAAAAAGGAGCGCAGTAGCATGTGTAGCCCACGCCAACAGGGCCCTGAAACAAGTCACATAAGTTTTCTTTTAAAACATGTGTTTACATCTCCAACTCACAATTATCTGAAACGAAAGCATGGTTTGTCCCCAGTCTCTTTTAATTTCCTGTGGAATATGTTAGGAGAAAAGATGAAAATCCATAGGCCTCTTAGTTTAATGGTCTAAATCCATGTACAGAATTGATGATTTTCATGATTATGCATAAAACATGGGTCCATAAAGAATTATATAAACATCCTTTCAAAATCAGATGTTGAATTACCAAAACCCACATGTATTTACGTAAGACCCATCTTTATTTGAACTTTTCGACTCAAAACGACCCCACAAGCGCCGTAGTTAAGCTATGGTTAGTAATAATTAATCTTTTTGAAGAATAAAGTACTTGGGAATGACACTAACATTAAAAATGGTTACGGATCAACACGCATTATTATTTAATAATCAGTTTCTTTTGGGTTGTGGTGCCATGTAGACTCATCAGTAGATGCCAGTATTTCAGAGAAACCTACTGTTTTGATCTTCAGCATTTAAGATGGAGGTGGTATGTAAAATTATATTTTTTTCTGATTTCAGGCACCGTTGCAACTGTTACAAACAGCGAGGTGATAGAAGAATCCTCCGCTGAACCACGTTATTACAAGAGAAAAAAATACTTTTGAACTGGTCTCTCGGAAGTAGAACTTTTTCATGTATGTATTATTTTTTCAGTTTAATGGTCACGTCGTTAAGTCGCCAGAAAACGTACGTTGTGTACGGTCTGCGACTGTAATCTTGAGACTTGTGGGGTGAAGGGGGAGAGACAGCGTCAGCCTTTAACGTTTCGGACTTCCCGCATTCCTCGCGAGTCTCAAGATTACTGTCGCGTACTGTAGTTATGTGGTGACATGATCATAACTTAATATGACTTTTTGATGATGTTTAAGTTGGTGTACCTTACAAATGTTGCCGGCCAGGTCCAGGTAGTATTGTTCTCCTTTCTTAAGAGGTTCGTGGGGCAGCGAGTCCAGGTTTGGCTGCGGGAATGCCTTAGGATCTGGATAATAGTGGCAGCCATATGGGGACCACTGTTTGCCCGTCGGCCTTTCAAAGTGCACCTTGTGCGCGTTCTTATGCTGAAAGTCGACATCATCATTATATTCTCTCGCTATAGCGAAGTTCAAATTTTTAGATCCGAAAGTTCATTAATGACTGAGAAACAAATCTAAACTTTTTATGCAAAATTTCAAGATTTCTTGGAACAAGCCCATAAAATATCAAATCAGCCTGTCGGCTTTTATCCGACGACGGTTCGAGCAATCGGCCTGTGACTCACCTTCTTCTTGTCTTTCTGCCTGCTGCTGCTATCTTTGCTGCTAGTTCCGCTCTCATTCTTACCCCTCTTTTTCTCGTTGTGGTCCTTTTCGTGCCCGGTCTTCCCCGATTTGCTCTTGGATCTAGTAGCGGATGGACTGTTAAGGATAACGAGGATTTCGTTCAGATCTTTTCGGGTCGCTATGTCCCTTGCGGTCTCATTTTGCTGTAAAGAATATTCGTTACGTTTTATAAGAGTACGTGAAGACGACCTTCTGTACTGTTACGTGTAATGGCACGAAGGATATCGAAGTTGGTGGTACGTGCAACATGCACGAGGAATAATAAATGCTTTTAGAATCATAAGAGAAATTACCTGCTTGCTGTGACGTAGGTGGGAGAGTAATATTAAATCTGATCTTTGAAACATGTTATGAAAATATAAAGCGGATTGAACTTCCTTGCTTCGTAGAGATATAATTTTTCCTTTTTTACGGTAGTTATGAGCCTTTGGGTTTTATAGTAGCAGAAGATTTTCGGTGCATTTCTTCTTCTATGGCTCTCCGGTCCGTGGCCTCCTCAATTCTCCTCTTCCATCCGGTCCTCTGTCAGGTCCGTCTGTCCGAGGCTTTGATCGAGGTCTCGAAACCTTCCTTTTTACGGCGCAAGGTTGTTAGCCTTGCGACCAACCCCCAACCTGGAGGACCAGGGTACCTGTCTTAGTCTGACCTCTCCCCCTCGACCAACCCTACCAGGAGCTATGCTACCGCCAGCATAGCTCTTGGGGTCACTGAGGTACTCAGCCCCACCATTTCGGTGCATTTAGATGTATATTATTTGTTAAGACTGGCTCCTGTATCTGAGCATTTGTTGAGGAAAATTGACTCTTTGGAGGAATTTTGACGAACTTCAAATTACATCACAGAAAGGTGAATCGGCAACTTGCGGCGCGTTCAGATTGCATTCTATGAAGATATGAATTCTGCCATTATACTTTCTTCATCAGACGTCATGTTGACATTTTTCCATAGTTATTTCGTAAGAATGAATTGTATATTCAATTTTTTGATACATGCTTATTTATGTGCCTGGCTTTAAATTTTCAGGGGCATTAAACATAATCACCTTATTTTTTAGACTCTTGTCACATCCGGCCTCCAACAGTATCCTGGTTAACTTCCGCCGTCCCATCGCTGCGGCTATGTGTAGCGCAGTGTCCCCATTCTGAGAAATAAGTTTTAATTACCACTTGCTAGTTTAACTTCTATAATAAGGTTATAATGAATGGTACTTGTGGGTTATCAGGACACATCGCTTTAAAAATAGGTTATGTTAGGTTAGGTTGGGTTAATGTGTGTGGATAAATGACATATACTTGAAAGTTATTATATTTGAATGCCCTTGAACAGTTAGAGACTTTTTCTCTGAATTTTCTCTTTTTATAAGTGTGACCAAAAAAATATTTCCTAAAGTAAACCTTTTATATTAATAATTTAAATTTGTATGGTATTATATTATAGTTATTTTTGATGACGTCATGTGGCATGCTTCGAGAAGCCGAACTGATTTTTATTTCATTAAATGCAATGGATTGATAATATAGAATATACTTTTACTAAAATAATAATCTATATCTTAATTGCGTCATGCTTGTGTTCTTCAATATAATAATTTATTCACCGTCTCTACACAACATTATAACATTTCTTCATTTGATATTGTTACATTTACAATATCAAATGAAGAAATGTTATAATTTTATGTGATTTTAACAATCTTTAAGCTTGTGTAGAGACGGTGAATAAATTATTATATAAAATAATAATCTAGTTTTACACTGTGTGTTGAAGTAAGCTCTTATGTCTCCCATTTTACCTTGTTTTGATCTGACACCCGACACTGCGCGCTGATAAGGATGCGTGTGACCCCTGCATGGCCGTATCTTGCACTCGTATGCAGCGGTGTGTCCCCGTACTGAAAAATAAGTTAGCCAACAATTTTTATTGTAATTTTTTGACATTTGTTGCTACTTGGCACCTGCGTAGATAAATTATATTACCCTTACGTTATATTTAACAATGAACAATCCTTTGGGACGCGACTTACGTTGTTCTGCAGGTCAGGGTTGCAACCTGCCAGAAGTAATTCCCTGCAACTTTGGTTATGACCATTTTGACAGCAGAGATGGAGAGCTGCAAATCCTCCACAGTTTTTGAGGTGCAGGTTGGCTTTTGCCTTTCCCAGGGCTGCGACGCTGTGACTGTAACCCTTCCAGCTGGCCTCGTGCAATGCGGTGTTGCCATGCTGTAACAATATCGTGGATTAACATTTACGCTGTGTAGGCAACTGAATGTAGGTAATCTGATCATTGTTGTGGACAGTTCTTGGCTCTCAGAAGGCTTTTGAAATATAACATTTATTTCTGGAATTCTATAGAAGACGTTTTATTATGTAGTAAAAATTGCGTTAAACTTAAAATTACGTGTGGAGTAGAAGTAGATAAAGCTGTTTCCTCATTGTAGGAAACTGTAATGCTCAAGAATATGACGCTAATGAGTATCATTACGTGACGTATTTTATCGTCGTCTTCTGTGTTGGTAAACCTGCTGATATTATCTGAGACGCTATAGTAAAGGAACCAAGAATGTATACAATTTACTTCATCACGTTCAATTATGACCCTGATTTTCAGGTTTAGCGTGTAAAATAAAATAGCAGAATATGGAAGAAGCTACTGAAATGCATGTAGGTTAATTTTTAATGGATACAAATATAAAAAGTCTGATAATAAAGAAGCAGTGAATGCCATTTTGTATGGAGTATAAAATTTTACAATTCGCTCAGGGGAACTGAAAACAGGTTTGGGAAATGTGAATTGTGGTCTTCTGGGTTGTGAGGTAGTCGTAATTCAGAATAGAAGTTGATATGTCCCTTTTTGACATCACAACTCAGAAGGCTTTTATTTATATTTTATATTTATGTAATCTAGAAGTTTAACAAGACACCATTTGCTGCATAGAGCTGAGAAAAACATCTGCAAGATATATTGAAAGTGAAAGTTCTTCTGTGTGAAGCTTTGCAAGTGGCAGAGAGGAAAAATCCTTACACAAACTGGGAATCGAACCCCGGTTTTTCAGCCCGAAGCCAGTCTTCTCATTGACTGTGATACCCCTACTCCCAATTAATAAAAAGTTTGAAAATAAGATTTTTACACAATCCGCTATATTAAATAGTACGTTTGTGTAACCTATTGCTTTTGTCTGGGGAGTCACGTTCCCTGGCATGCTGCACATCAGGTTGACCTTGAACCGAATTAACAACGCGTGGGGTTTAACCGCCACTCCCTCTGTGTTGTTTTATGACGTGGTGATGAACGTAGGGTTGGAAAAACAGGTGGTGGCGATACCTCAACACTGCTGATAAAAAAACAACATAAGTTTCAGGCCATTGCATAAAATTACTTGTGAATTCGTGCCGCAGTGACCAACCTTTTCCTGGTTAGGTGTTTTTTTTCGAAGGCGGAACAACTTTTGTAGCGTCCATTGTAACATCGCATAAATATCTCGTTCTCAGGCGAAAAAATGAACAGTAAAAAACATCTGCTTATTTGATCGCGTGGTCCTGTGATATAAAGCAATACTGGAACGGAGCGAAATGGAAGACTCGGTTGATAGACCGGGCCTATTAACAAGCGAGTCCTTCAGTGAACGGTCTGATCTGCTGTCGGCGTATAAAACCTGGAATCGGCCCTCAGGGCGTCTTATACAGGGTTGTCCATTTCCGCACTGAATCGGAGTAATTTTCAGCTGTGTGTCGTCATAAGTAACGTCTGTTTTAGAAACCAAAGCATGAAATCGAAACACGTAGTAAAATATAATAATTTTTCGTTAATATACTGAAATTGTTTACAGGATGATTTGAAAGTAATGCAAAACATTCCTGACATATGTTCTGTTTGTACACTTCCCGTAGGATAATTTACTATGAAGAGAAAGTTTTTCAGTAACTTTCAAGGAAAGCGAAACAAAGTTCGACGGTTATCGTTTAAACTATCGATACTTAATATCGATTGTCGACCGGAACGGTTTCTGTCCTGCGCGTTTCCTGTGTCAAGGAAATGGTTCGCCAGATATTATCGATTTGTTTGGCACAGGGGAATAGATAAATGTAACCTTAAATTATTTGTAGAAAGTTAAGTAAGAACGAGATACCTGATAGTGTTCGACAAATTTTATAAATTTAACAAGGCTGATTAAAGTCCATTAATAACTTATGTACCACTAGTTTTAACACTCAATAACTATTTTGCGCAAAGATTGTATTATTTATGGGTGTGGTATGATTATCAGAGTTAACATCGATTATTTCCTTAAATATCATTAACCTATCGATCTTTTCAGTGATGAAATAACTTGTTTTCTTTGAGGTCGGAACTGTTTTGTTATATATTCTTTGGAAGAGCTTTGGGATTTACGTATGAATAAGGTGCATAAGTAGAAACAAATGTCCGAACACCCGTACATCAACGACTGTTCAGATGCAAAACAGTTTTTTTATAAGTGCTTAGAAGTGGGCGGGGAAACATCCCTCAGGTTAGACTCCAGTCAGAACATAACCTCACTCATTTTCTCTCACCTTTCACCTTTTCCCTTTCTGTGAGATGTTATCTGTACAGGCTGGCTACAAGGTCTTGTGTCATTAATTCGCGTTGTTGTGAGCTTGAAGGAGTGTTGTTTGTATGCCTATATTTTACAAGATGTAGAGTCCCAAGGCCTCAAATATTATTACGGAAGGGAAGACATCATATTTCAAAGATCTCTTACCTCTTTTCATACATCATATCAAGATCCCAGGAAATTAACAAGATTGAGGTTAAAGTGGCCTTCAATGGCATCAGTCTGTCCCTAATATGATAGCCAATACAGAATAAGAGTAAAAATAGTCCGTGTTTACGAGGCCATTACGCCCGTCTGCTTTTCCGATCGATTTTAAGTCTCTGGATACATGCATCAAACAAGCCAGAACAGCATCGTCGTCTTCAGATACAGACATACATGTGCATAATCACACTTCAATTGATTTTATGTTTGCAATGGAAAGGTAATATTGTTTGACCTTTTTAGAGGAGATTTAATGATTACTTGAATTTATGTCATTCATTGGATGGCATTTGAAAGTCTAAGTGACCCAGTTTGAAAACACTTAATCACAACATTGCGTAATCAGTGTCCATGCAACTTTCTTTAATAGACATTCCTTCCATTTAACCGAAATTAGTTAAGAACAATGAAACGATCTGCACAGTATGTTTAGCTTTGTTTTGAATTGTTTTGGAAGGGAAATTCTTTTTTTTAAGTTTGTTTAGATTATTTCCCGCAGATAATTGTTATGAGGTTAAATTAATTTTTATTCCATGCAGTACTGAAAAAAGGGTGGTAATACGTAATCCGCTCTTCTACCTTTGCAAAGTGCTGAAGCCTAGCGTTGACTATAGCAACTAAAGTTTGTTTAGATTATTTCCCGCCGATAATTGTTACGAGGTTAAATTAATTTTTATTCCATGCAGTACTGAAAAAAGGGTGGTAATACGTAATCCGCTCTTCTACCTTTGCAATGTGCTGAAGCCTAGCGTTGACTATAGCAACTAACAGTGCAGTTGACAGTCGCCTTCTTGTAGTGATGGATATTTTATAGTTTACATCGGTAAGTACTTATAAAATTAATAATTAAATTGTTCTCTTTCATTGTATGTTCTCCGTATGTACCATTGCAGTGTAGAAAACAGGTTTTCTGATGTTTATAAGTTTCTGTTCGGCACCCATCGTGGCACATGAAACGTTTTAAGGCTGCAGCCATGTTCCGTTGTTTATCAAGTACGAAGTTTCGTCTTGCTTTGTTCTGACGTTTCGAGATAGCAGCTTAAAAGAAGTGTGTGGGACCTGAAAACAATGCTTCAATATTTTCCAACTTATTCAATCAGATAAAGGTGTTTCATGCTACCAGCAATATTTTTCAAGTGGTACTGATAAGAACTTCTTTTGTCTAGGAAACTGAAAATATTACAAAACGTGTTTTGCATATTGCCATTTTAGTGGGAGCATCTTCAGAAACTATTAAATGTTAAACAAAATGTACACATTTTTTAGTTTTAAAACAGTGGTACACACGTGACAACTCAGTGGTGTTCAACGTAAGCACGATCTTTTCTGCGATATGTGACACAACACGTAATGTCAACAACTTTGTTGTCCGGAATTTTGAGCGTGGTAATTATACTTACCACGTTGTCTTGACGATTGACGTCTGCCCCATTCTTGATGAGCTGTTTGACAACCTCCAGGTGTCCCTCGGCTGCTGCCCTTTGCAGTGCAGTGCACCCCATCTGTAATTAATAAATGAGTAAAGTGAAACGGGGAATGATTTATTTCGTGAAATGTAGCCCGAAACTCGTTGTGGAAAGTTGAGCAAGAACGCGATGTCAGGTAGTGTTCGACAATGAACCTTCTTTGCGCTGTGAAAAAAAATACGTCCTTGTACTTCGACTGTTGAAAAACAGTTGAAGGAAGGACTGGCGTGATCAGGTTACGACATCACGTGACCTTCGTGGGCTCTTACATAGTCAGAGCGATACTAAGTGTTTATCAGTCCAATCGAATTGTATTGAATTGTAACCATTAATAAATGTTTTAATATGGGTTGCGTGGCTTTGCACAATACTTAATGACCGCGTAATGGCAGTGTTGCCTAGTGTACGTATCTGTGATGTACGAGGGTTAAAAAATGTTGGTTCATTACAAGTTTCGCTTATAACGTGTTGAGTACGTCTAGCGTGAGGTATGGTTTGGAGGAATGTCGATCTTTGGGTAAACAACTCATTTCAGTGACGGCCTTGAAAAGGAGCCCTCATAAACGTCAGTATCATCGAGATTTATTTATAAAAAAAATTCCTTAGATTGAGGAAATGCGTACAAAATTTTCGTTGTAAATTCTGAACAGGATATAGACTGTTGACATTTTGGTGAATTATTGGAGGACTGTGTATTTTTTTTAATCTGTCAATTGGTTAGAACTCTAAAGCATCTGTTAAGTCCCTGCTACTCTCCATTTCGATATGTTTTTTCCCCCCATTTATTTCCTGAACATGGAGGCGACATATTCCTTCGAAACAGGTCTGCTGAAAAAAAAAAGTTTTTTTTTCAGTTCTGCTGTTTTGTGTGGGCCTGGATAGTTCCGTCAGTATCATGTTGCCTACGAATTGGCTGATCGTGGGGTTTGATCACCGGTGGGGACAAACGATTCTTGGTTTTGTCTATCTAATGTTTACCACGGCTCCTTTCCCGGGGGTAAGTCGCGGCCGATATTAAGAATGAGTAGGTGATATGTTCTCAATTAGCTTTGTCGAAATTTAAGTACTAGATTATATTATAGAATCAAAGATAGGAGATTCGCGAAAATTATACATTTTTAGTCTGTAGTAGTGTAGCTTATTTCACTTTTGAATTGTCCATTACGAACATATTAATTTGTTTAATGACATGCACTGAAATATGCCTGTAATAAGTCCTTCCATTAAGTACTTCTTACCACAGTGTAATAAGGTAGTACCAGACCACACGGCGCTACGAATCAGACGACAGCCATCTTTGTACTCACCGCTGAGAGAAGCTCAACTCCTACTTCGTGATAAATTAAATCGAACAACGTAGTTTAAATTACCCCTTAAGGTTTAAGTCTTTGAAGTTTAATATAAATTGTTACAGCTGTGAATTTGTAAGTTCCAAATGAATGAGTTGCAGATTTTTCGTAACAGTTACCGTTAAGTACGGCAACAGTAGGAAGAAATCAGAGAAGTTGGCAGGCGTGGTGTCACTAACGCGAAGAACACACAATGCAAAGAAGTCAGTAGGAAAGAAGGAGTTATTCGTAATGTGACTAAAGCTTCTACTTTGCAAAGTAAACAGAACTTCTCCATTACAAAGATAAATTAGTTAATGCTGCTTGTGGTAAAAATCCATGTCTCTTAGTGATGAAGACATTTCACTTACGTAAAACCGAACGTTTATAGCCATGTTATCAAACTCGCCACATCTGTGTAACATTTCTTAACATTCTGGTATTTTTACATTGAGAGGTTGTTAGCACTTCGCCCTACACCCAAGTTCGAAGACAAAGGCTTCTTGTCTGTCCCTGAGTGATTATTCAGTATATTTGCAACAATCCATTATCCATCACTTTTTATCTGAAGGCCATCTCTTACACCAATACCAAAAGACGTGCCTTGCTGTTGTGACAAGGGAACCACTTAAAATGGCCAGTGTTATCTACGAAATAACCAAACCTACTGAATCAAACTGGAGTGTTACAAGTCTCAGAACAGATGGTTCATGTCTTCATTAAATCGAACTCTACGCGTTCGGAATTTATAGGGATCGAATTCTGATACTAATATCTTGACAGAGATTTATAATTTGTTTCTTAAAATAGGCTGCAACCACTTTGTAGACGGTCCTTTCGAGTTCTGTAACCTGTTAATTAACACATGGAATGTGTACCGTAATTGAGAGGTGATAAATTTATATTCGAGTAAAGATATTGACTAATGCAGGCAATACGACACAGAGGTTATGTACATATCAGTTCTTAATTATTCTAATAGAGGAAAACCGGTGTTTCTGCGGAATGAAGCAAGATTGATAGATGGTTGTAAAAGGTGTTAACTTCGTTTGTTATATCAGAATAATTCTGTGTCGAAACAGGCCAGAATACATGAATTGGCGCATACTGTTGGATATTTTTTATTGGTCTATAGGTTAAAAAATACACAATAAAAATTGGTGTCTTCTGAAATTTGCGCCGTATAGTCTCGGAGAAATTGTCCGACGTTTCAAAGGGATTTCCCGCTGTCATCATCAGGTCCTAAAACTTCGGTTTATTGAGACTACACATTACAGAAGGCAGTCGTCTTTATGCTCGCCACCCTGAGAACCCGAAATGTCACTCAGAGTACATAATATTTTGCGGAATAAGAGTTTGTCGACCTGTTAGGAAGATAATGGAACTTGAAACAAAATAATGTCTTATTCCGATAAGACCGATGTTTTAAGTCCCATAACAGAGCGAAAGCAAAATTAAGTCCCATAACAAGCTATACGACACATACATAACACGGAAGGTGTTAAAATGTCAGGGCTGTCCAAATTATTGTGTAATTTCTTACCTGGCCACATGTAACAATTTAATTGTGATATTGGGGGCCGTCACAGTGGCCGCGGGTTCGAATCCCACTAAAGCCATGAATGTTTTTCTGTGTCGTGCTGTCCTGTGTACAGGTAGAGGCCTTGCGACGGGCCGATCCCTCATCCAAGGTGTCCTACCGATTGTCTAATAGATCAAAGCCAACGAAAAGTTGGGACCCGCAGATGCTCAAAGCACTGAAGAACGGGTCTCCTAAGTAAGATATTGGGAGTTCTTTCTAAGATCTGTTCTAATTTTTGTTGAAATCGGGCGAAAATATCGGGAGTTCTAAGCGTTTCCGCATGCCAAGTGACTGATTGGGGAATCCCCGTGGCCAGTTTACTTTGATGACGTCATAACCATACGTCTCCCAACCTGCAGGTTCCACGAACCACATTCGTTTGTTAACCCTTTAAGAATAGTGGTAACTATATGTACCACCAACATTTTGCCCACGGAATGTATGTACGGGTTTCTTATGATAATCAGAACAAACCAACTGGTGTTTGTAATGGAGACACGTGTTTTATTTGAGGTTGGAACTGCATTTTCTAAATATTAGTAAGCTGAGCTTCGGGCTTCGAATAGTTAACTCGTAACATATTTTTATGAGAATAGCAGACGGACACGTGTTAAGTGAAACTATAAACATTCCGTTTTATGTGTAATCTTGGTTCATTCTGTCATATATCACATCCTTCTTCCTTGGTTGATTCAGCCTTTTTTTTTTTTTTTTTCATCTGATGATGGAGATGTAAGTTGTCGTCTCGCGGTCTGCCCTCGGGGTGTTGGTAAAGCAAACCCAGTCAGACTTGTTTTGGTCTTCAAGGTGACAAAAGAAGACCACTGTTGTATTCCGCGTGTTAATAGCCAACGCCTTGATGAAAACTAGGAATTCTTTATCTTACGTTTTCATCGTCAGATATGAGATTCGTGTCTGACAGTTATTGACACGTGAATTCGTTGAAACGAAGTGGCTGTTTCATAACGCAATTAAAATACTTTTAAAATGAAACAAATGTCTTAACTGTTCTGTCCGATACTTAAAGACGATTTTAAAGTCACAGTGACAGAGTTGCAGTGTTTTATAATTAATTATTCTTGCCCTCGGTTGGATTAGTTGTAAGCTCGCTTGTCAGTGGATCTAAGGTTTACGGGTTCAAACCCGGTCGAGGTCGATAGATTTTTAAGGCGAGAAAACTTCTATGTATTTTAAAACACTTTTTTTTTTGTTATGATTCTTTCAGTGTCTGTGGTAATGTGTCTGTAAATAGAAACCTACATAATTCAATTTAGTACTTTAGTTTAACGTGCTAACTCAACAGCTACACAAACCAATTAAGAAAATTAAATACAAAGATAAAAGAACGAAAGTACATACAAGAAGTAAATATACAAAGTAAGTGATTATTACCGACTAATAGATTTGAACAAAAGATTTGTTAACTTATGTTATAGAACTTGTTAACATTAGGTCTATTACAAATCTCACTGGCAGCTAAGGAGCAGCGAACATAGGGAGAAGTCGCAAAGTTTTTGTTTTTGAAGTCTGATAGTGAAAAATTTCCAAAAATGAAGAACAGATAACAAAGTCGCTATAAACTTTACTTACGAACAAAACGTCAAAGTAACGACGTGTATAATATGTTCAGTTTTAAGTTAATGTTGTTAAACTAAATTAAATCGTATGATTTGAGGTTTTCACAGCGGTGAGTATGAAGATTTCTGTCTTCTGGGTTGTTGCGATGAATCGCCCTGATGACGGAGGCAGTATGATCTCCGAAACGTTGGTAAACATCGACCAGACTACACAGCGCAACAACCCAGAAGACAGAAATCTTCATACTCATCGCCCTGATGATGGAGGCAGTATGACCTCTGAAACGTTGGTAAACATCGACCAGACTACACAGTGCAACAACCCAGAAGACAGAAAGCTTCATACTCTGATGACGGAGGCAGTATGACCTCTGAAACGTTGGTAAACATCGACCAGACTACACAGCGCAACAACCCAGAAGACGGAAATCTGCATACTCATCGCCCTGAAGACGGAGGCAGTATGACCTCTGAAACGTTGGTAAACATTGACCAGACTACACAGCGCAATAACCCAGAAGACAGAAATCTTCATACTCGTCGCCCTGATGATGGAGGCAGTATGACCTCTGAAACGTTGGTTAACATCTACCATACTACACAGCGCAACAACCCAGAAGACAGAAATCTTCATACTCATCGCCCTGAAGACGGAGGCAGTATGACCTCTGAAACGTTGGTAAACATTGACCAGACTACACAGCGCAATAACCCAGAAGACAGAAATCTTCATACCCTGATGACGGAGGCAGTATGTCCTCTGAAACGTTGGTAAACATCGACCAGACTACACAGCGCAACAACCCAGAAGACAAAAATCTTCATACTCATCGCCCTGATGATGGAGGCAGTATGACCTCTGAAACGTTGGTAAACATCAACCAGACTACACAGCGCAACAACCCAGAAGACAGAAAGCTTCATACTCTGATGACGGAGGCAGTATGACCTCTGAAACGTTGGTAAACATCGACCAGACTACACGGCGCAACAACCCAGAAGACAGAAATCTTCATACTCTGATGACGGAGGCAGTATGACCTCTGAAACGTTGGTAAACATCGACCAGACTACACGGCGCAACAACCCAGAAGACAGAAATCTTCATACTCTGATGACGGAGGCAGTATGACCTCTGAAACGTTGGTAAACATCGACCAGACTACACAGTGCAACAACCCAGAAGACAGAAAGCTTCATACTCTGATGACGGAGGCAGTATGACCTCTGAAACGTTGGTAAACATCGACCAGACTACACGGCGCAACAACCCAGAAGACAGAAATCTTCATACTCTGATGACGGAGGCAGTATGACCTCTGAAACGTTGGTAAACATCGACCAGACTACACAGTGCAACAACCCAGAAGACAGAAAGCTTCATACTCTGATGACGGAGGCAGTATGACCTCTGAAACGTTGGTAAACATCGACCAGACTACACGGCGCAACAACCCAGAAGACAGAAATCTTCATACTCTGATGACGGAGGCAGTATGACCTCTGAAACGTTGGTAAACATCGACCAGACTACACGGCGCAACAACCCAGAAGACAGAAATCTTCATACTCTGATGACGGAGGCAGTATGACCTCTGAAACGTTGGTAAACATCGACCAGACTACACGGCGCAACAACCCAGAAGACAGAAATCTTCATACCCTGATGACGGAGGCAGTATGACCTCTGAAACGTTGGTAAACATCGACCAGACTACACAGCGCAACAACCCAGAAGACAAAAATCTTCATACTCATCGCCCTGATGATGGAGGCAGTATGACCTCTGAAACGTTGGTAAACATCAACCAGACTACACAGCGCAACAACCCAGAAGACAGAAAGCTTCATACTCTGATGACGGAGGCAGTATGACCTCTGAAACGTTGGTAAACATCGACCAGACTACACGGCGCAACAACCCAGAAGACAGAAATCTTCATACTCTGATGACGGAGGCAGTATGACCTCTGAAACGTTGGTAAACATCGACCAGACTACACGGCGCAACAACCCAGAAGACAGAAATCTTCATACCCTGATGACGGAGGCAGTATGACCTCTGAAACGTTGGTAAACATCGACCAGACTACACAGTGCAACAACCCAGAAGACAGAAAGCTTCATACTCTGATGACGGAGGCAGTATGACCTCTGAAACGTTGGTAAACATCGACCAGACTACACGGCGCAACAACCCAGAAGACAGAAATCTTCATACTCTGATGACGGAGGCAGTATGACCTCTGAAACGTTGGTAAACATCGACCAGACTACACAGTGCAACAACCCAGAAGACAGAAAGCTTCATACTCTGATGACGGAGGCAGTATGACCTCTGAAACGTTGGTAAACATCGACCAGACTACACGGCGCAACAACCCAGAAGACAGAAATCTTCATACTCTGATGACGGAGGCAGTATGACCTCTGAAACGTTGGTAAACATCGACCAGACTACACGGCGCAACAACCCAGAAGACAGAAATCTTCATACTCTGATGACGGAGGCAGTATGACCTCTGAAACGTTGGTAAACATCGACCAGACTACACGGCGCAACAACCCAGAAGACAGAAATCTTCATACCCTGATGACGGAGGCAGTATGACCTCTGAAACGTTGGTAAACATCGACCAGACTACACAGCGCAACAACCCAGAAGACAAAAATCTTCATACTCATCGCCCTGATGATGGAGGCAGTATGACCTCTGAAACGTTGGTAAACATCAACCAGACTACACAGCGCAACAACCCAGAAGACAGAAAGCTTCATACTCTGATGACGGAGGCAGTATGACCTCTGAAACGTTGGTAAACATCGACCAGACTACACGGCGCAACAACCCAGAAGACAGAAATCTTCATACTCTGATGACGGAGGCAGTATGACCTCTGAAACGTTGGTAAACATCGACCAGACTACACGGCGCAACAACCCAGAAGACAGAAATCTTCATACCCTGATGACGGAGGCAGTATGACCTCTGAAACGTTGGTAAACATCGACCAGACTACACAGCGCAACAACCCAGAAGACAAAAATCTTCATACTCATCGCCCTGATGATGGAGGCAGTATGACCTCTGAAACGTTGGTAAACATCAACCAGACTACACAGCGCAACAACCCAGAAGACAGAAATCTTCATACTCATCGCCCTGATGATGGAGGCAGTATGACCTCTGAAACGTTGGTAAACATCAACCAGACTACACAGCGCAACAACCCAGAAGACAGAAAGCTTCATACTCTGATGATGGAGGCAGTATGACCTCTGAAACGTTGGTAAACATCGACCAGACTACACGGCGCAATAACCCAGAAGACAGAAATCTTCATACCCTGATGACGGAGGCAGTATGACCTCTGAAACGTTGGTAAACATCGACCAGACTACACAGCGCAACAACCCAGAAGACAGAAAGCTTCATACTCTGATGATGGAGGCAGTATGACCTCTGAAACGTTGGTAAACATCGACCAGACTACACGGCGCAATAACCCAGAAGACAGAAATCTTCATACCCTGATGACGGAGGCAGTATGACCTCTGAAACGTTGGTAACCATCGACCAGACTACACAGCGCAACAACCCAGAAGACAGAAATCTTTAAAATAAATTGAAATAATATGGATCGTAAGGAAATTGAGTTTCAGATAGACTTAGTGCATGCTTAAATACCAACTGTGACACTCAGTTTTGGCTTCAGAAGCACGGACGGAGTTCAACATCCAAAGTTGAGGGCTTCTTCATGGCCATATTTTGAATACAATTCTCATGTCTTAATATTCATTTGGTTATTCGAAAAATAACATTTCGTGAGTTTATTATTAATCATTCTGTTAATAAACAATAAATTAAACTGTTTAATAATTAATGCTTTTGTTAAGCTTAATGTTGAATGTATTATGAAATATACAATCTATTTTTATCTCTATCCGTTTGTACCTCAATTCATCGAATATGTAGGCCTTTTTAATTTCTTCTGTGTGTACTCGCGTTAATCAATTTTGTATAATCTAGTATTTCTTAAACATTTATATTACGTAAATACCGAACGTCGTTGTCGAGTGGTTAACATTCCTGCTTCGTATTCCGACCCGGAGATTCATCAGTCCTTTCAAATTCCAGGATAGTACCTTAAATTAGGCCACGACCGCTTCCTTTCCAGTTCAGTAACAATCTCATTCGACACTTTATAGACACTTTAAAGCGTAGTTAAGTTAATGGACACGAGTACTGTCATTAATTCCACCTCATCTCCGTCAGTTTGACTTTCTAACTTACTATTTGTAGCCGTAGGAATTGCTTTATACCGCTATATTATATTATTCGCACCACAGTAAGCTTCATAAGAAATGCCACATCCCAAGCGATTAAAGACGAAAACGTGAAAATTAATTTCAAATAATTACTTTGCAGAGGAAAGCTTGAATGGTTGTCAGTACAGTGACTGGAATGCGGGGTTTGATTCCTAACAGGGCAAGATTTTTATTTTCGCCACGACATCCAGAACGGATCAAGGACCCACCTAGCTTCCTACAGGACCTACAATTGATAACACAGTTCTATTTTTCGGGTTAAAGCTAGCTACTCAGCTCAATATAGTCCGGAGATTATAGTTACCTCAGCTTCTTAAGGCTTCGATCGGGATGTTCTTTTGTTAAATCTTATGTGGTACCGCCTGATTCGACTTCTAATGGTTAAGTGAAGTGTTTTCTTCGCGGTACGGTCTGGATTCGTAAATATTATGAAGACGAGCTTCGGCTTCAAAGGGTTAACCAGCTGATTTTCGTAATGGTGAGGTGTAGTGTTTTCTTCGCGGTACGGACTGAATTCATAAATAATATTCAGACGATCTTCGGCTTCAAAGGGTTAACCAGCTGATTTTCGTAATGGTGAGGTGTAGTGTTTTCTTCGCGGTACGGTCTGGATTCGTAAATATTATGAAGACGAGCTTCGGCTTCAAAGGGTTAACCAGCTGATTTTCGTAATGGTGAGGTGTAGTGTTTTCTTCGCGGTACGGTCTGGATTCGTAAATATTATGAAGACGAGCTTCGGCTTAAAAGGGTTAACACATCCATATGGCCTTCAACTTAATTAAACACCAGGGACTAGACATACCTCGATTTATTGCGATTCGCAGATATTGCGTTTTTTACAAATTGAAGGTTTGTGGCAACCCTACGTCGAGGAAGTCTATCGGCGCCATTTTTCCAACAGTACGTGCTCACTTCGCGTCTCTGTGTCACATTTTGGTAATTCTCGCAATGTTTTTATAGACATAATTCTATTGCACGCTTAACAGACTACAGTATAGAGTAAACATAACTTTTATATGCACTGGGAAACCAAAAAATTCATATGACTCGCTTTATTGCGGTGGTCTGAAACCGAACCGCAATATCTCAGAGGTATGACCACTGCGCTGCGGATTTGATATTTTCCTTTGTAATTATCTCTTTTTGGTTTTGATATTAACGTTTTGGTATTAAACATTTTCAAATTTCGGTTCAGTTGATCCGAGGAAAGAACTTAATAAATTGGTTAATTAAACATTTGATTCAGTATCAGATGGTGTCTCAAGCGTGAAATTTTTATTAGTAAGAATACTTACTGAAATTTAATTTTCGAATAACTGAAGCTTCCAAATTCAGTGTCCATGAAAAGAAATAGATGTTAGATGTTCTAGGGTTATAAATTGACACCCGATACGATATAAAAACGGCGTAAGACTCGTAAATAACCTACACGTGTTTTGGGATGTGTCTGAGAGCGCAGTAGTACGTATTTGTAACAGTCTGTCGTGATGTGTTGCTCAGATAATAATTTGATGGATCGCGCTGACAGGTCTTGACAGAACAGGGCGTCTGACTGAGAAAACACATTGCAGGGTAGTGTATGTATTCATAAGCGGGTCTTATAGAGCAGTGGTATTCAACCTTTTTTGTTCGCGTACCCCCAGATATAATTTCTCTTCAACTTTGTACCCCTCAAAGTTGATGGTGTATAATTCAAGTTATACATAGTATATAATCTACATCTAAAATAAATTAAATAAATTACATTACTGATTATTCAGCGTTTATCATAAAATAATATTGTTTTTAAATTTCATGTACCCCCTAAGATGTCTTCGCATACCCCAGGTTGAATACCACTGTTATAGAGCATGTCTGCAAATCAATAACAACCTGGACTTGTATTTTAGAGATTCCTGATTTGAATCTTTACCGGATTTGTAGGAGATTTCGTGATCTTTATAGGACTTTCAATAGGCGATGTACGCCGACTTCCAAATCATTTCTTATCACAGTTCGTAATCACCTGTCTAATTCGAAGCTATTACTCTGTGGCTAATATAGCGCTGTTAAACAACCAGACAGCCAGGAACACGCGTGGTTTAAGTAGTCTAAATTATTTTTATGATGGACTTATGTTAAAATGTTACATATTTCCTCTGGTTGTCAGGCTGTAGAGACAAAGAAGCGAAGTTTGGTTATAAAGAAACTGAAAAGTTGACAGATTGTAATTGTAGACACTTATGACATACGTCACCATCTTCCAGCAACAGCTCGTGACATGGACAATGAAATGTAGTCCTACAGGTCAGTGAAACCACCGCTCCAGTCTCTAGAGACTGACAAACTTCGTGGTTACGTCAATCAGTCATTGCGATTGAAAAAGGAAGGTCCCAATTCGAATAGATTAAGGAACCACAGCGGTTTGAGAATAATATAAAGACATACCAGAAATAAGGGATTTAATACAAGAAAATTACAGTAATTTCAATGTTAAATTAAAATAAATGTTAATATTTAATAATAAAATATGTCTTAAAATGTGTGCCACGTGAATGTATTACAGAACGGTGTCACGCAGTCTGTGAGTTGTGAAATCCGTAACACGTTATATTATTAAATAAAAATTTTCATTTTAATGTTGAACTGATTGCGAAATTTATCAGTAAAGCCGCGTGCTTTCTGAATGAAATGAATTCTAACCTTTCCATGTTGGGACCAAATTATTACGACTAGAATAACTTGGCAACTGTAACGAAAAAGTTTGGCAGACTGATTTTGGATCCACCTGCGTAGAAGGACTAATTTTTGAACCTAAAACTGGTAATCGCTCGAACTTGAGCTTTTGTAAGAAAAATTCTGATTTCGAAAAACACTCCAATAATAATCGCTCATGTAGAAATTTTTAAATGCTAAATTTGAACTTCCTGCAAGTAAAATATCTATGTTTTAACCATTAATATTCTTAATACGGAGCTCGTATTATTAATATTTAAACATTATTCCTTACCTGAAAGAAAACATAATTCATAACAAATACAAAGACGATTTAATCAGTGGGAATAGTAAAATGGGACAGGCGAATGGGGGATTATGGTAGGATAAGATTAGGTATGGAATTAGTGTAAACAAGCAATGTCTGGAAGCTGCTACAGATTTTATCTTATTATGGCCTTTGGCCATCGTAAATTGAGAATGAAATTAATTCGCTATAAGTGATACAGTGGTAAATATCGATCTTTTCGTTACATTTACGTAGCGTAACTCTTTAAATGTTTATTGGAGCGAAACATTTTCCGAATAGTAGCTACGGAGAAACATCAAAGAGATAGCAATTTCCCTACGTATTACAGTTTCGGTGGTAATTAGACGAAAGAAATTTTATTTTGTTTTGGTTACATTTCGAAAATCACGAGCCATTGGACAGATTTTAATTTGGATTGTAGCTCCGTCTGATACAAGTTTTACCAACATTTAAGAGTTCCTTGCTGCCTCCATCATCAGGGCGATGAGTACGTACTTATCTACAGATTGCCGCTGTGATAATCTGAAATACGAGGTGCGATCGGAAAGTTTCAAGACTGTGTCAATAGAGGGCGAACCGGATGTAGTACGAGCTTCTGCCGCTAGGGGGGTGCGGCCTACATTCATAGTGAATCAGTGTGCCAGCCGGCATCATCGAATTAGCATTTGTTTCTTAGTTACGGGCGTTTTGGTAGTGCATTACACCGACCCTCCTGCGATTTCGGAATGGCGTGTGCATCAAATTTTGCCAAAGACTCGCCAAAACGGCTACGGAAACCTATGAAATGCTAAAGCAAGCATTTGGGGAGTCCGCAATGGGTCGTGCACAAACTTTTGTGTGGCATTCACGTTTTAAAAATGGCCGAACCTCTGTCGATGATGACGAGCGTTCTGGACGACCATCTTCGAGCACAACGCCCGAAAATGTTACGAAGATTCGGCAGGCCATTCACGAAGATCGACCATCGTCGTACCATCAACGACTTGTGCGACATTGTTGGGATAGGCTATGGGACCTGTCAGCTGATTCTAAAGGAAGAACTCCACATGCGACGCATCATGACAACGCGCCAGCGCACACCGCCCTCAAAGTTCGGCAGTTTTTGGCCTCAAACACCATGGCCGTCATCCCGCACCCTCCTTATTCGCCGTGTGACTTCTCCCTCTTCCCAAAGATGAAAATTCAGCTAAAGGGAAGGAGATTTGAGACGATAGAAGAGATTCAGGCAGAATCGCAGATGGTGCTTGACAGGCTGACAAAGAAAGATTTCCAAGGATGCTTCCAAGCTTGGCAGCGGCGCTGGGATCGTTGTGTTCACTCCCAGGGGAACTACTTCGAGGGTGATGGATGAATTTAATACTTGAGATAAGTGTACGGGTTTTTATACGCGCAGTCTTGAAACTTTCCGATCGCACCTCGTATCAGCCGAGCAGTCATTTGACAAAGCAACCGCAGGGAATCTCCCAAATGCAATGCAGTGGGACGAATGCTCTTTCTGCAAATGTAATGCCAGCTTCAAGCTTCTTGTCTGCCCCCTGCCAGTGCGACAAATGGAAGCATGCTACCTGCCATTCAAAGTCGGTCGCATTTCAAGAAGGAAACCGGTTAAATGATATTTAGATACTGCAGACATTTTAACAATTATTTCTATTAAAATTCAAACACGAAATGGAATAAACACGCAGTGTTTCGAGACACTCGCTGTTTAAAACTATTGTAATAAATGTTTATAAATAATTACCAGTCCCCGTCTGTAACATGCGACGCAAAATAACTCCGAGATTGGACCAGACGGCAAAGAGGCTGTCTGAACAAGTATAGTGTGACTAAAAAAGTGTTTGCCATTTTCATTTTGACATATTCGTATTCTGATATACTGAAGCAAACTATTTTCTGGACATTTTTCAAAGTCCAAGACTAAATAAAACTCCCTTACTCCTTACCTTATGCGCTGTCTCACTTAACTTATATATACCATGACTTTAACTTCTCTTATGTCCGGAGATAGGGACTGGGCCTAACAGAATAGGTTTTACCGGAAGACGGAGATAGACTTCAATCTTCGAAACGTCGTGTTTTATTTAGTCTTGGGCGATGGCTTTTATCCAGAAAAAAGCTTGCTTCAACAACGCACCATCGTCACAAACTTTCAGAATTTTGATACACGAAAATGTTTTATAAACAAAGGGAACTGTAAAATACTAACAACGCATGAGCTATTTCTAAAATTTAAAAACGTGGTAGATTCACAAACTATTGTTCACAGGGAAGGGCTGGGTTATCTCTTCGTGTGTGCCATCGCTTCGAGGTCTTACCGTCCGTCACACGTGTATGTGTAAGCTCGAAGTTAATTTGCATATGCTGTACACATGTTCCCACTAAGTTATATATCCGCTGTCTGAAATATTTTAATTGATTAATGAACTCCGCGCTGCATAAGGCGTGGATCTTGGAACATTTGAACCGTGGAGCTCTACCAAATGCCGGAAAAAAAAGTCCTCAGGAAGGCCCATAGGGGGAAAAATCTCCCAACTAATCAAGAAACTTCAAGCTTCTTAATAATCAGACAGTTCATTGCCATAACAAGACCCCCCACCAGTGGTCCCTATTCCCAGCCAGATTAATCCACTCCATTTCTTCACACTTTAATTCTGTAGTATCAATTTCAATACTGTCCTCCCTACACCTCCGATTAGATCACTTCATCTTTTAGACTAAAATTTTGTGTGCATTTCTAGGTTACATGTGCGTGTTTTATGTCCTATCCTTCTCATACTTCATGATCTTAGTACCCTAATCATATTTTTGAATAATACAAAGTAATTGTTTGAATAAGATAACAGTCTTCTGGTTACTCTCGCCGTGTAGTCTGGCAGTTGACCGACGTTTCAGAGGTGCTAACTACCTCCATCAACATCATCGCCCGAAAGATAGAGGCATTAAGCACATTTAAAAATGTCTGCTAACTGCCAGATTACACGGTGCAATAATCTAGAAGATAAATAATGATATTAATTTTGTTATAAAATATTATTTAATTTTGGTTTGTCTATGATGCTTTGTGGAAACAATGAACCAAAGCGAAAGACTGTTCAGTTATACATGCAGATGTTAAAGCTTAATAGCTTTTATAATTAATTTATTTAATTTTAATTCGATTCCTCTTTTATAACGTGCTAACTTAGCAACTACAGAAGCAAATTACAGAGCCAAGATAAATAATGATTTTAATTTTTATATTCTGTTTTGTTAAACCCTTAACATAAAAAAACTTATTTTGAAATAATTATTTATATTTTACCGTCATTCGTGACAATAAATGTTGTAGTTTAGGATAAAAATTATAATTAAAACACTATTTGGTGACGTGAAGTTTATAAATTGCCGCTAATACAGTCTTTAATCACCTGAAATAGCATACAAAATTATAAAAAATAATTTATTCAGGGTAAAAGTTTGTCGTTTGAAACCAGTACTTTGCATTTACCTTACAACTATAGTTGTAATAAACCAGCATATTTTAAATTTGAACTATTTGATCTTAAGAATATAAACTCTGAAGTTTTTACAACATTTCGAAAACGAATAAACACCCCGAATATTTATTATAATATAGTATGGAAATACATTTATTTATTGAAACTATATCATTGACATTTTAACCAAATTTATTTAAAGGAACAATAAATTTCTATTACGTGTTACCACCAAGGACTCCCTTTAAGTTGTAGCTGTCCGTTGCGCTCTGTTCCTCTGCAGAATTCCTTCCTATTGTTCAACAGAACATTGTCCTCTGATTGTGATACAGATCATCGACCTCAATGATTTGTGATCTCCATCTACCGCTAATATTATTAATTGGAATTCATATGACCGAATAGATGAAACAGTGTCTAACAGGAGCGCTGTAGGAGTCATAGACTTAACGGTTTAAAGGTTTCTCCTTTCTTCCTGTCTTCAACAAGGAGACTTACTGGCCGGTTGTGTCTTTGCGAAGCGTAGAAAATTTAGACAGCTTCATTATCAACTTCGCAGAATCAAAATACATGACGCAGGACACACGGCAGTTAACGAATAAACAATGAAAGTTAGGTTGAATTGTCATGCTGTTCTACGTGAAGATTGTAATCCCATGGGGTTAAAATATAACTAACTAACCAACTAGATGGCTTACCTAACCCGGAAGGTTCATCACCGAATTAACCAAAGCCTTCCACCGGACCCTGTCCTGGGCCAACAAAACCCAGTCTCCTTCAACTCCTATCTCCCATAGATCCCGCCTGAGATTATCCTCCCATCTACGTCTAGGTCTCCCCAGCGGTCTCTTCCCCTCAGGCTTCCCAAATAGTGGACCCAACCAACCAGATGGCTTATGAAACCCGAAGGTTCATCACCGAATTAACTAAAGCCCTGTCCTGGGCCAACAAAATCCAGTCTCCTTCAACTCCTATCTCCCATAGATCCCGCCTGAGATTATCCTCCCATCTACGTCTAGGTCTCCCCCGAGGTCTCTTCCTCTCAGGCTTCCCAACCAATACCCGGTGCACACCTCTTGTCCCATCCATGAGCGCTACATGCCCAGCCCATCTGATTCTTCTCGACTTAATCACCCTGACAATACTGTGGGGAGGAGTACAGACTTTTAAGCTCGTCATTATGCAGTTTCCTCCAGACCCCATCGTCTTCTCTCCTAGGCCCAAATATCCTCCTCAACACCCAATTCTCAAACACCTGCAATCTGTGTTCATCCCTCAGAGTGAGAGACCAGGTTTCGCACCCATACAAAACAACAGGCAAAATTATTGTTTTGTACACTTTAATTTATAGGTTTTCAGAAATCAGACGGGAAGACAAAATATTTTGAACTGAGAAGTAGCAAGCATTTCCGAAATTTAGTCTCCACCCAACTTCCTCACGAGTATCATTTTGATTTGTTAATGTTGTGGGCTAAAATATAGACCGCTTAATAATTTGCATTTCCAAAATGTTCTGTACGTGTGAGAATCGAACATTTAGCAACACAACATTTTAGGATTTTATATGTAGTAGACCTGATGTCGTTTTCCAACAACAGTAAAACAAATGATTCCAGTATAAGGTAATTTCTGGTGGCGTGTGATTCATAATACGTTTTATGAAAATCCTTCAGTTGGTTCAGAAGTTATTAGGTGGAACGGGGACATTTTACCATAAATCTGGTTTTCCATATAAGATAAGGAAAACGGGAGTTCATTGACGTGGACACTGGCCGTATGTATAATTTTTACAAAGAAGCCAATGACCACTTACTTGTACTTAACTGAATCTGTAGGTAATTATCGATATACCTACAGGCACACAGGATGCATGGTTAGGTATTACACAGAGAGCTACATAGTTAAGAAAAGACATGAACATCTCATCATCGCTTGATTAAACACTGTATTTGAAATGTATGATGTTTGCATACAAAATTTTGATGTAGGCCTGAGTGATAATTATATATCGAAGTAATCTGGTTGAGTTTTGTAATATTATGTTCATTATTACTGCCATCTACAGAAATTCATTACAACTTTAATTTTTAATATGTTTTACGTAACATTTAATGACCTGAAGGTGACATGACATATACCGAAACGTGTTGCCATATAGTAAGACATTGTAATAAAGTTATCTAGCTGGATATAATAATGAATAAAATAGTTCTGATGATTGCCTTAACTTTTTTAAAGAAACTCTACACAATTAGGCTAACCGATAGAACTTTTTACGTGGAATATTCCATTTTACAGTGCAAATTGAGTCGTGTTTTGTAGTTATTCCTTTCCAAGACATTAATGTTTTCCATTAGAAGTTGTTGAGCTGTTAAACACTTTGGCCTTAAGGAACAGTGACGTGACATCTCAATTATATATGCTAGACTAACATATCCTGTTTCGTCAAAGGTTCGTAGTATGTGGGACGTGACCTCTTTGACGACAAACATCGATTTCCCTCCGAGATTAGGTCTAGCGGTCAGAACACTAGCCTTGTAAGCCTGGGGTCCCGAGTTCAATTCCCGGTGGTGCTCAAATTTATAACTTGTGTTGGGCAAGGCCGTGGTCTAGGCAACACGGAGTTTTCCTCCGTGGCATCCCAACAATTACTCCATTCACACACAGAAGAAGGCAATGGCAAACCACTTCTGGATCATCTGCCAAGAACGTATATGAACAGGTCCCAGTTTGAGAAAAGGATGGAAGGATCCTGTTCATATGGACCTGTCGTCAGACAGAACACTACAAATAAAAAATAAAAATGTAGTCGATATAATTTTTAAAAGTGTTCAAGAAGGCATTACTGCAAGCCAGTAGCAAAATACCCTTTCTAGCATCTCAGTCGAGTATAAACTCATTAACTAAAGACCAAGAGGAAAACATGAGACATTATCCTATTATGGACAATGACGGCTCGAAAACTGAGACGTATATAAGTTAACGCATAATTAATCATTCCATTTGAAATAACTAGATTTTCGTAGGATTTGACGTTTTCAAAGCGGTGAGTTTGAAGATGGATGTCTTCTGGGTTGTTGAACCGTGTAGTCTGGTAGAAGTTTACCGACGTTAAATATAAATCGTTGAATAGTTTTTATCTTGAACAGATAAGAGTAATAATAATAATAATAATAATGAGTAATCAGAAACAACAGATCTTGAAATACAAGGAGCTTCACATTGAAATACAGAGAATGTGGAACTTTCAAGGAAAAATAATTCCAATAATTATAGGAGCAGCTGGAAATGTCTTCAAATCACTCAGAAAATATTTGGCCAACATCCCGGGGCGAACACGACATCAGGGAACTTCGTAAAACTTCAATTTTAGGATCTTCATACGTCATTCGAAAGACGCTGTCGTAAAATATGTAGTCATCTCTAACAATAAAACTATATAATATATGTAATGCGTATTAAAAACAAAATGTATTTCGGAAATAGTTGCTGGACTGTGTACCTCAGGGTCAAGGTTTGTCTCGGGTACATGGAAGTAAATACCCTATAAAGTGGTGAATAGATGGAATAATATTAATAATAATAACAACAACACATAATTATGATAAGTAGAGATATAATTTACTTATAATAGGCAATTTATATTGTTATTACCCGAGACATTGTAATTTAATATTAATGTATATCAAATGAGACAAAGATATTTCTATTTGCATGATTATTGTTTTTGAATTAAAAACTGTTATAATATTAATATAATTCACCTTAATTGTGACATAATGCTTCTCAGAATATGGATTAAGCCAACATAATCGTGAGGGCGGACTTTATGACTGCATGAGACATTACAAGCCTTTAATTTACTTTGTTAGACATTTGCATTACGTTTTTTACTGATAGCATTTTAATCTTTTTTCTTAATTCTGACACCGAAAACTCTATCGTATGTTCCTCAGATACTCTAGAAGAGTGGAGGGTTTAAGTCCATATAAATATTCATCCACATACGGCAATTTCTAAACCGGATATCCGTCATATCAAGCTGACCTCGTACCGCAGTAGATGAAATTACTCTTTGGAATGTTAAAATTACTTTGAAATTTAGTTTTAAATTTGTATAAAAGACCCCGCAAGGTTACAACTCGTGAATATGTTTGTATCTGATGTGATGAGTCGCATGTCGCCGGACAGTTTGGGCGCCAAAAGGATGTCATTTGTTATGCGAGGAAGCACGGTTCACTGGAGATTGTTCAGTGGCCGCCATGATGGAACGGAAGGAGCCAGGCGTATGTCACGTGACATAAAGGACTGTTTCTTCCAGGCTGTCGGTGTGTTTTTCTGGTGGACGTCAAATTACAGACGATTTGAAGAAAATAACGCAGTTTAGCATCCTAATTCATCATGCAATTATTATTTTATTAGTGGGGTGTAAGTCTTGTGTGAAAATAGAAGGATAATATTAATATGGATCTAAATAATATCTTACTGATACAGAATTTATTGATAACTGACACTAACATATAATTCGCTCATAGATACAATATAATAAAAAGTTAAATTCACCTTACAATCTCACGAAATAATCAAATCTGCTACTGCAGAATACCAAGTGATACAAAAGTCCACCACTGTTCAAAACTTTGTGCCAGTTTCATCCACCTCTGTCCCCTAAAATCTTTCTACCTACGATCCTCGTAATATCATCTCATCTCTTTCTTGGTTTAACAGGTGGACGTTTTTCAATATGTTTCCCCATCAATATTGTGCTCGCATCTCTTGTCTTCTCCATCCCAACTACATGTCCAGCCCATCTTTGCTTCTAACAGTAGGTGTACCAGGTGAACGAGGGTTCATCTTATATCAGCTGCCGAAACGTCCGAATATGACAACCGACGAAAGCTGCTTATGAAAATACGGCATCTTACAATTGTGTAGACTGAAAATAAATGCTAATATATCAGAGACGTTTTATTTTGCATTATTTATACGATCTCTTGAATACGGAGACGCCCCGCTGTGTCGTGGTACGTACTTTCAAACAAGTTCTCTTAGCCTGTAGCCACAAGATGCAGGCATATTACGAGGTGCGATCAGAAAGTTTACAGACTGTGCGTATAAAAACCCGTACACTTATCTCAGGTATTAAATTCATCCATCACCCTCGAAGTAGTTCCCCTGGGAGTGAACACAACGATCCCAGCGCCGCTGCCCAGCCTGGAAGCATCCCTGGAAATCTTTCTTTGTCAGCCTGTCAAGCACCATCTGCGATTCTGCCTGAATCTCTTCTATCGTCTCAAATCTCCTTCCCTTTAGCTGAATTTTCATCTTTGGAAAGAGGAAGAAGTCACACGGAGCTTAGAAAGGAAGTTGGGGTCGGTTCTTGCAAGATCTTTGAGCTCCTGACAAACGAGAAGTCGATTCTGCTTCTGGTCCTCAGACAGGATGCGTCGCATGTGGAGTTCTTGCTTTAGAATCAGCTGACAGGTCCCATAGCCTATCCCAACAATGTCGCACAAGTCGTTGATGGTACGACGATGGTCGATCTTCGTGAATGGCCTGCCGAATCTTCGTAACATTTTCGGGCGTTGTGCTCGAAGATGGTCGTCCAGAACGCTCGTCATCATCGACAGAGGTTCGGCCATTTTTAAAACGTGAATGCCACACAAAAGTTTGTGCACGACCCATTGCGGACTCCCCAAATGCTTGCTTTAGCATTTCATAGGTTTCCGTAGCCGTTTTGGCGAGTCTTTGGCAAAATTTGATGCACACGCCATTCCGAAATCGCAGGAGGGTCGGTGTAATGCACTACCAAAACGCCCGTAACTAAGAAACAAATGCTAATTCGATGATGCCGGCTGGCACACTGATTCACTATGAATGTAGGCCGCACCCCCTAGCGGCAGAAGCTCGTACTACATCCGGTTCGCCCTCTATTGTCACAGTCTTGAAACTTTCCGATCGCACCTCGTATACAGATCGTAGCAACTGTGGAAGGGAGACAAAATTATGATTTTGACTTGTTTTGACGCTTGGAAGCCCCAGTGTTCGTCAAGCGGATAGATTCCCAGATTAATTAAAATTCAGTATGTGGTGTGGAAATATTTTAACACCGGCCATTACCATTGCATTGCTGTCATGATAAAGCTCTTAAGCTCTTCCTGATTTACTATCGCCATGAAGATATAAAAAAATAACACATCTGTACAGAACAAACAACTTTAAAATACGTTCCAAAGCGAGGTTAATTTATGCATAAAACTTATATTTGATTCTTTGCGGCCATTTTTAAATCCTTGTACATTCGTATACTTTACGTTTTATAAATTTATAATCAGGATATTTGCAATAAACATAACATGAAACATGTAAATTATTTTGGTATTCCTCTCAGGGAGACAAACGTAAAATTCTATAGTGTATCGTGTTTGCTGGGTAAGAAGGACTTAAGTCAACACAAATTACACAAGAAGTAAGCACTTTTATAGTGTGTCAGAATGTGATACTGACCGAATATATTTCCACTATTACCAGTCTTAACAGTTAAAATGTTGTAAGAGCGCTGACTGCTACATTTGACTACGACGTATCAACTTCCAAGACCTTTTCATCATCCATGATATTAAGTTTTATAATAATGATATAACAATTCAGAGATTAAATAAACTATTGACAGAATAAATATCAGAAGAATAAGTTATGTAACATTGTGGTTAAGTGGATGTCCCAGGTTCATATCCCGTCCCGGAGATCGGTTATATAACAGAGGCGTTTCGAGGTTTTTCTCTATTCCTGAATAGATCCTTAATTTAGGTCACAAACTCTTTAATAGCTCATCTTTTCCAGTTGATAATTTATTATTCGTTCTGTACGTTTACGCTGTGGGAGTTGAGCTATTAACAGCATTCTCCATAATTTTCATCAGGCAAATTCCATACTCCCCGCCCACGGAAATGTCGAATTTAGACAACTGAAACCATATGGCACCATTTGCTGAGGTCAAAGTTCAAATTCTGGCTACCGCACCTCAGGAGTTGGGCAACGCGTATGAATTCCCACCTTGTTTTAGACCTTAAGTGGGTCCTCAAAGTATGTTGGCGCATCTAGGTGACCTCTGGTACAACTTCTGTGCCACATAACAATATTTTATTGCGATGTGGTTGTATAAATCTTAGATCTCCGTCCCAGAATTGAAACTTACGTATCCTAACAGTTTACACTGAAAATGACTTATACACTTACAGATTACATTAGATATTTAATGACGGTAGATTTCATTCCATTAAGGAGTTCTATTAGCAATATTAATCTTTTATTATCAACTGAGACAACTGTTTCTTTCATTATTATATTTAACCGTGTGCGTAGTTCGCGTGTTGAAGTATTGGTGTTATTTGCCTTCCGCTATCAAACAAATTATTTTAAAGAACTGCTAATGACATAAGATCCTTAGTCTTTTGCATTTCAGATAAGATTTTTGTCTCTGTTTTGACTAATTGAGGATAAGAATAGTCAAAGTACCAATTACATGCGAATCATCGGTTGATGTTAAGTAAATTCTTCTTTGGATTAATATCTCTATGCCACCTTCAGACAATGTGGACACACGTCTTCCAATAAGCGTTTGATACCCAGTGGTAACTATATGTACCACAGACTGTAAAAATCAATGATTCTGCATTTTGTAAGATTGTGTCGTGCTGTGAAAATTATCAAAAATATTATTGTTATCCGTCCATACACAGCAGTTTCATTATGTCTTGTAATGAATTACTTCCGACATGTTTTGAGTTTTAAATCCGGGTTCGATTCCCGGCTGTGCCCGAATTTATAACTTGTGTTGGGCAAGGCCGTGGTCTAGGCAACACGGAGTTTTCCTCCGTGGCATCCCAACAATTACTCCATTCACACACAGAAGAAGGCAATGGCAAACCACTTCTGGATCATCTGCCAAGAACGTATATGAACAGGTCCCAGTCCGAGAAAAGGATGGAAGGATCCTGTTCATATGGACCTGTCGTCAGACAGAACACTAAAATAATAATAATTATGATTGTCTAAAGTGAATATTAATGTTATTTGAATAATGTTACTTCATTTCATTTTGGTTTAATATTAAAGTATGACACGAAATTAAAATTAATAAATAAAAATCAGTTAAGAACAATCAAAATAAAAGCTTCTTTGATTAAAACTATGTGGCTCGCAAATGCAGTCTAGTTATCATATACGAGGGTCGTTCATTAAGTAATGCCCCACATTTTTTTTCTCAGCCAATAATGAAGATAGAAAAGTGTACTTTTACATGCTTGAGATTTGATGTTTCCCGCGTTCGTGTACGGAGTTTCAAATGATTCCAACCGATAGCGGAGCTGTAGTGAACTGTTAAAATGGCGTCTGTGAACGACTCTCGTTACAAGCAACGAGCTGTAATTGAATTCCTTGTTGCTGAAAAAGAAACGGTGGTGAACATTCATAAACGTTTGTGTGCTGTGTATGGAATCTGTGCAGTCGATAGGAGCACCGTTGGTCGCTGGGCTAAGAGAGTTAAAGCTTCAGGAAGTGAAGAAACCGAGCTCCGTGATCTGCCGCGCTCTGGGCGTCCTGCCACAGCCACCACTCCAGACATGTTGAACCGCGCGGATGCCATTATTCGTGAGGATCGGCGCATCACAACTCGACAATTGGCCCAACAGCTTTCAGTCATCAATGGAAGTGTGATTGCAATTATCCAGGCTCTCGCATATTCGAAGGTGTGCGCAAGATGGGTTCCACGAAGTCTCACAGCAGACCACAGGATTCAAAGGAAAACGATTTCTTCTGAATTGTTGGAGCGTTTTGATGCTGAGGGAGAGGTCTTTCTGTCCCGGATCATTACAGGTGACGAAACTTGGATACACCACTTTGAGCCAGAGACAAAAAGGCAGTCAATGGAGTGGCATCATCCTCAATCACCGAGAAAGAAGAAATTCAAGACAACTCCCTCCGCCGGAAAAGTCATGATGACTGTCTTTTGGGACAGTGATGGGGTCATTCTTGTGGATGTGATGCCAAGAGGTGCGACCATCAATTCAGACGCGTACATCAGGACCCTGAAAACCCTCAAGAAGCGTTTTCGACGAGTTCGGCCTCACAAGCATCCAGCAGAAATTTTGCTCCTGCACGACAATGCACGCCCTCACACAAGTCTGAGAACCCGGGAAGAAATCACCAAATTGGGTTGGACGGTGCTACCCCATCCACCCTACAGTCCAGATCTGGCACCCTCCGACTTCCATCTCTTTGGGTCACTTAAAGATGCTATCCGCGGAACAAGATTTGAAGATGACGAGAGCGTGATTCAAGCAGTGAGGACATGGCTACGTGCACAGGACAAGAGCTGGTACCGGCAAGGCATGCATGCACTTGTTCCACGCTGGCGTAAAACCGTACAAGTTGATGGGGACTATGTGGAAAAATAGTATGTGTAAAGGAAACATTGATTTATATTGTCACTAAATTTGAGCCATCTTGAATAAATATGTTCTGAGGAAAAAAATGTGGGGCATTACTTAATGAGCGACCCTCGTAAATGTTATAACATACACGTATTAAACCGGGCAGGTTGGAGTTGTTATGGTCGTGTTGGAACCCCCGCCGGACAATTCATAACACACCGTCAGTAATAGAATATATCACTTCAGCTGCGGTAGAAATCCACATAATTTATATGTAACACGAAGTCTGAAGGTTTCTGACGATAGTGATCTGTAAAAATTGTATTTTAAAATTTGTCATCTTCTACATTTCAGTAAAATTATGTTTCGGAAGATGTATATTCTTCCGTCTTCAGGTAAAATGATAAAGGCAGAAACCCTAGTTGTTGGGCCCCCTTTTTAGCAATCACCTCCAGGTCCGAGGATAGTTTAACCAGGAGTCCATCAATTACGGTTTTAATCCTTAACCTTTCACCTAAAAAAAGAAGACCCAGCTTCCAAAATGTTGTGATTTTATTCTATTTTAGAAGATAGACATAGTCCAAAATACCACTTTTACAGATTACAAATTTCACTTATTCTTTACAACGAAATTCGTGTAGCAGCAGAGTACGTCTTAAGAAGATGGTAATCATCCAGTTAGTCAACAAAATCGACTTTTATGGAACTCGTATGTTCATTTACAACAGTATCCTGAGCCACTTATATCTAGATCCATGTTAATATTATCCTCCCATCTACACCTAGCTACTTGTTTCTATCCTGAGATATCAAGGTAAATAATTTTCATTTCCTGAGAAAAATCTTAATCCGAAATAGATTGTAACTCCAAATTGTAGTCAACTTTATGTCCCATTCGATAATTCTTAAGTAAGTAATTTGCATTTTGATTCTTTAATCCGTCATGTTTCTTGACTATAATAACAAACATTTCTAAAGCTCTGTACAGCAACTCAGTGTGAATGTTTCTTCCCGGAATTTTGGGGCAGGCTATTTCATCCGGTCAAAAGTTCCAGGGGAGCAGGGGGACACGTAACGCGTACCAACAACACTGAATATTCATTAGATTCGCTGTGAAAAGGCGACGAACTTAACGCAAGAATATGTTTTGTGTGCTTATAATAATAAGAAATATAACATATTTTTAGAACGTACTTTATTTTTTTATATTTAACAAGATTTGAAGCTTTCACGGCGACTGAACACAACGAAATCTTCTCGAGCGATCTGCCGTCTAAGAATCTAGTTTTCACTTTTATCTGTTACGCTTACATTTTCATAACAAGTTACATACGATCCGTAGATAAACGTCTCTGTGTCTCCGAAATGTGAGAACAAGCGGTGATCTCCGGTTTGTGAGAAATTACTTTATTATTTATACTCCTTTCACTTTTGAATTCACTTTTATTCCTTTTGTATTCTGAACCGGACAGGATTGTCCAGCAGTCTTATGCAAAACTTATTCATCTTCAGTGATCCTGTTGAATCGAAACTTCCGAGCGTATCATTTGTATTCTGGTTAGATCGAACTAAAGTCGAATCGTGTTCTTCCAACTGGAAGAAAGATGGTCGACTGACAACTGTAACAAAAGAGTAACCCTAGCCGTGATCGTGATGTTTGGGACCGACAGATATGCGATATGTAGAATGCAAATATCGACTCGGCATATCCGTTCGACATGTGACTACTCGATGTTCTGCTGGATGCCTACAACTCATTATTTTTCATACATGGGTCTTGATAATTTGTTACTGATACAATAGAAATAAATACAATTATGGATGTATTATTGTGACGTGTTAGTTCAAAACTTACAACTCTAATTATTCGCCAAAAGGAATATTCAGAAATTTCCTTTGATGTTTTAAATAATATAGGAAACTTTTTATATTGAAATTTGTTTATATTTCAGACTTTTACAGCGAAATTCTTTTTATTTTGAATAAATAAATTTTCGTATTTCAGAAATTTCAACTTTCCTTCTTATATTAAATTTAAATACAAATATATGGTCAAAATAGTCTTTGGTAAACACAAATTATGACCGTTGTCTAAAGAATTGACCTCTGTCTTTGAAATACCCTTTAAGGTAACACGAATTTACATCAGATTATTTTAATTCGTGCTAAATCGTTTACGTAACACGCTGCGAGTAGCGGGCAAGAGATCAACTTCCAATTAAAATTTTAAAAGCTCGAAAGAATACAAAATGAATATTGTATAAATTTAACGTGAATGTCTAATCAGATAGACACTTAATGTAATAATGACATTTTTAATGTTTATTTGCGTTACATTAGATAATATATGTTACTTTTTTATACTGCAGTAATGACATTAGCGTGTTTTATTGTTATTAAAGAAGGAATTTGTGTTAGATTTTATTAACTGTAAACCAGTGACCAATTTGCTTCCTTGCCCGAGACGTAAATTATGTGAGTTTGTAAGAAAGAGGATACTGTTTTGACTGTATTTGCTAATTTCCTTTGTTCGTTTATCGTGCAAACAAAGTTTTAGGTGCGAAGCTAATCACACTGCTTATAGTTACAAGTTTTTCCTTGTATCTGATTTAAACACGACGTAGGAAAATAATTTAAATTCCTCAAGTCTATAGTTCACGTCAGGTAAACGTTAATTGTACGATGAGTGATTGTAATAAAATTTACAGAATTTTATTTTGACTGCTCTCGAAGTAGGAGGGCACCGACACTGACAAATTTACGCTAACGTTTGCTGCAGATACTAAATTTAATCGGAATACGTTGAATAATTTGTTTATATTATGCGTGCGGATGGAAAAATAGACGCGGCCTATCTATTAACAGTTAATCTTATGAAAATTATGAAAATAACGCATAATACAAACTATAATTGTTGTCTAAAAATGTAATTTTTTCTTCGAAGTTATGGTTTAAAGAGACGAGAAGATGCCTTGTGTTGTCTTAGAATGTGTTAGTAATGTGTGTTGAAGAGTGGAAACATGCTAGAGAAAGCTTTGACACCATCGCCCTGAAGATTGTGTTGTTGTCATGTGATGTTTGCACTGAAATTTTATCTCATCTCGCTCAACAAGATGAATTGTTTATTTAAATGTTCTGGTACGAAGATGTGCACTCCAAAATGTTCAACACCAGAAGTATACGCCTTAGTAGATTGTCTCGTCAAATCCATTAATTTTTACTTTTATGTTCAAGCCTACATCTAGGGATATTAAATAATACGAAACTGGGCAGGGGTTATTAACATGTGGCCCGCCGATCCGCATTGTGCTACCCGAGTATATTTTATTTATACTTGTTCAATTTTATCAGTCTAAACACAATAAAATATTATTATTAAATATTAAAATATTATTACAATTAACATTTAAATATTTAAAATATATTAAAATGATGCTCTCTATCGAAATGTTCGATTTACATTAGAGCATCATCTTTTACATGCTCTAATGTAAATCGAACATTTCGATAGAGAGCATCATTTTAATATATTTTAAATATTTAAATGTTAATTGTAATAATATTTTAATATTTAATAATAATATTTTATTGTGTTTAGACTGATAAAATTGAACAAGTATATATTTCAACACAATATGACGCAACATTATCATCTTATATTTTCTTTTGTAATTTAATGTCATCTTGTACGATGAAATCGAAAATAACAGACCTTGTTTAAATATTGAGTCATGCTAACCTCTTTGTAATACTAATTTAATAATACATTGCCATGAACTTTCAATTTATTGTACTTATTTATAATGCCCGCGAGTCGATAAACAAGGGTGAATCCGGCAATAATTCTGGGAAAAAAAGGTTGAAATATCCCTGACAACACACAGTATTAGCTTATATACGTACGTATCCATCTAGTGATATCAAATAATACGCACGGAGGTTCAATCGTTTGCTTCTATTGCTTGGTTTAGGTGTCACGAGATGAAATTTGATATTCAGTGTCTGTATGATTAGTTAAACTGTTCAACACTTAAAATATTACGAGGAATGAAGGAGGGATACAATAGTAGGATGAGTGACTCGATGATTCACGGCTCCTGGCAGCTGTCCAACACAAAATAATAAATAAGCCATTACGTAGATCGAGTTAGAGTTGATTGACGCATTCTGTAGCCAAGGTAAAGTGTGGGAAACATTGTACATTGCTGAAAAGGACAGGTGATTGAACTTATTATTACGTGAGATTCTAAATGGTGTTTTAGCAAACACCAGGATAGTAGTAAATAAAAATGTGGGATATCTCACAATTATTTATTCTGAAGGAAATTTAATTCGTGCAAAAACCACTTGTGAGAGGGAGAGTCTCAAAACCAGGCCTGAAGCAGGGAGTTTCGTGTGGTACAATTGACAGCATTGTGTAGACAAATATGGCGAAGACGATTCGACACGGAATGGAACGTGCGTGATTTTGTTCGTGAAATATAACAGTGACATGCACTTGCAATGTGAATTCAAAAGCATATTCAGCACAAGAAGAACTCCAGGCGGATTAATACACTTGGTAAGTATTACTGATGTTGAGATAGTCTGTACTTTGCAGGAACCATTGGAACGAAGTACAATGAAATCATTGGCGTGGTTAATACGTGACGTTCAGATAACACGAAGTGTATGCCAACACACAGTGTGAAAAACACTGAAAATATTTCCATATCAATTACGTCGATTAGCTCAGGGAGTGAATGACTATAGGTTGGACGATCGGGGTTCGATTCCCGGCAGATTTTCTAGTACGGTAGACAGAAAACCATTACAACTTTAATATAGAGAATGGCAAGATGGCGGAAGATATTTCGGGAAGGGGAGGGGGGGGGGAGTTGTCCTTATCGCCTGCTGCTTTTAACAGCCTTCGAGAGGTTTGTTAGCTGAAGGTCGCTTGACTCTGCCCCACGGTGCTTGAACGATGACGTAAACTGTTTTAAGAGGGAGGTTTGGTTGAATGCACCGCTGTTTGCATATGTATTCCTTAAAATGAAAATTGAGCTTGCATTTAAGCTTAATAAACGAGAAGCAACAAATAATACTAATTTTTCTTGTTAATGCATAAAATAATTCGTATTTATAATATCTGATAAAGATGGGGAATTAGGAATTTTCCAGAACGGTAAGCGTTGCTACTATCAGTTTCGATAACATGCGATTCTAGGTGACAGTATCGAAAGAATATCTCAAAAGCAGTGACTGAACAGTGGATTAATTGGTACATATTCGTTTTTTTTTAATTACTGCTGAATTATGTTTTATGTGCAACGTGACTTACATTTTCACAAATATTAGCAACATTTCTAGCATGTGAGTGTATCTTACTCTCTTCGTGATGGAGGTTAGGGGAGGTTATTTACCTCCAATTCTCAAATATTATTTCAGAATGGCTGATTCCTGTTGTTGTAGATTGTGTTCTGATAATTGACTGGGCAGATGAAACCTTTCTCAGACGTTTGTTATTAACTATGTCCTAGTCGCATAGAAGTAATGCGAGATATATCGATGTACTTACCGAATCCGATACATTGACGTCACATCCTGCAAGAATAAGTGCGGCGACGACGTCGGCGTGGCCTGCAGACGACGCCAGGTGTAATGCGTTGCGTCCATTCTGCAAAGAGTAATTAGCGCCAGACTTCAGTTGGGGTAAATTGGAAGTTGTCAGAATTAATAATTTGAAATCGTGCCTAAAAAAACTGCAGTTCTGGCATAGAAAAGGTTCATTCGCGTATTTAAAAAAAATGAAATGTTATAAATTATATACGCCGTTCCCTAAATCCTTGTCCCGCTTGGTCACTGGGGCCGTGGGTTCGAATCCTGCTTAAGGCACGAATGTTTATCCGCGTTATTCTGTGTTATACCGCTCCTTTTAGGCAGAGGCTAGCGACGGGCCGATTCCACATACAAGAATTCGACAGACGTCGAAGAAAATGTTAAAAATTTCGGTAGAAAAATTCTCCAGACACGCCAACTCTCAGACGGGCTGAAGTTGTAATATATACGCCAATTAGACAGCCACGTATAGTTTAATAATAACAATGTATCTGAAAGACGTTTAACGAACAGCTACACTAACACGGGTCGGCACATTTACAGTGGACGCAAAATAATTCCGAGTTTGAATCCCACCACAGTAAGTGTTATGAGAGCGTGACCTGAAAACACGTTAAAATATAACGGGTAGCGCACGGTATTAAAATTAAATCGAAATTAAAAAGAGGAAATTATTCTGCGATGTTCTGAAGTAGAATGAGGATACTTGGCGGCTGTGCCGCTAGTACTAGGATATGCGGTAGCCGACGCAGTAATCGCGCATAGCGTCAAGGCCGTGCCATGCCGACGGCACAGTCGCGAAATATCCTCACTGTTTATTACACGCAGAAACATGAATTGTAAACGGAATCTTCGAATTTACATATAAGTTTGATAATATGCCAACTATTCGTAATTTTTTTTAGAAAATTTCAGGCTATTACAGTAGTCCGTTGCTAATGTGAATCTTGTTCGTTGTTCCTGAGTAAAATTGTTGGCGTGGTGATGGCCATATGGGCTGTGTTGCTTACGTATCGGAAGATGGAGACTGTAAGAATCTCTGAAAATTATATCCTGACAGTGACATCACCCTGAAAGAGGATCCACATTCTTCAATGTGTTTGTGAATGTGGTTTAGGCTTCAAAGTCAGTTCCAACATTGCAGAACCGTCTTGAAATTTACGATAATTTCACTTGGATAATATTTCTTCACAGATGGACAGACGTACTTCGGTAGTAGTTTTCTGAAAATATTTCGTGAAATTTTCTTCTACATTAATAAGCATAGTTCCCTATTATAATAAAGAAATATTAAATATTTGTGTAAAAAAGGTTTATTATTTGGTCTGGAGGTCATTTGTAAATTTCAAATTATCTGATGATATTTGACGTACCAAAACACGCTCAGATTAAAGTGCTTATCATCATAGTTGTCATCACAATCATCATATTTTGTGAGATTCGTAAATTTCAGAAGCCTTTTCAAGTTACAGCGCACGGCTCACCTCGTCAGTTTGTATCTTCGCCCCGTCTTCTATGAGGCGAAGGACATCCTGCAGATTTCCTCGGGCGGCCGCTACCCGTAGCTTCCCCGCTGCCATGCCCCCTCTGGCGTCATCTGCCGAGTTGCAGCGTGCAAACAAAGGGAAAAAAAAAAGACACTAGAATAATATGATCGCTCAAAAGTGGCTTTCATACGATATAAATCTTAAAAGTAGCCTTTCATTTCTTCGTAAAACCACAGCAGTTCTTTTGGTACTTTGTGGTTAGTCGGGAAAGGATTTATTTTGTTTGACTACACTCTCAGTGAATCAGCCTCGAATGATTAATGAAAGGTAAGGATATGTAAGGAAGCGTTTATAGCCTGATTTAAGGTATCCGGTATTTGACTTGGGATGACTGAGGTAACCGTAGGGACTTTATTCAGTCGGATACACAGGACTTAAGTTGACTTTAATAAATACCTCTTGTAAGAATATAAATAAAATTCCATTCTTATCCTGTAACAGTATTATCTAATGTTATTAATCGCCCAGTACTTTGTATTTGTTGGGATTCATGCTTCATAAAATCTGAACTCCACCTAACTTTTCATTTCTAGGGTTGTATTTGTTCATCCGTAATGACGTGACTGGAAGTTTAGTAAGGTAACAGTGGAACGGCTTTGATAACTGTGCTCTTTAAATGGCATACAGGGCGTTTCGCGGAACTCGTAACAATAGTCGAACACTTTTGGTAGGGCCGGAGGATATAATTTACATATTGACACGAGAAGAAACGATATCAGAAAACAAGGTCCTCAGTAGGGTCGTATATTCATCAATTTGTCTTAGTTAGATGTATTTTTACGTCAGAACGAAGCATCAAACTACTAATCCCAGTAGATATGTAGGATTTGAGGTTTTCACGGCGGTGAGTTCTGGGTTGTTGCGACGTGTAGCCTGATAGAAGTTTACCGACGTTTCGACCTGATGATGGAGGCAGCAAGGACCTCTGAAACGTCGGCGAACTTCTACCAGACTTCACGTCGCAACAACCCAGAAGACAGCTGTATTAATATTCGTCTGAAATCTCTCTCGTTAACAAATCACCTATCGAGTTTTATGTAGGAAACTGGAAGTTAATGTTTTCTTAGCCGAATTATAGCAAGATTTATACGAATTTATTCTCTGCCTAACTGGTCAGTGAATATAATATTTATTTGCTACCATAGTTACCAAAATATTTGAGTTTTGCAACATTTTCGAAGGATTTTACCCTGCATTCTGATTTGAATACGAAGTGCGATCGGAAAGTTTCAAGACTGTGTCAATAGAGGGCGAACCGGATGTAGTACGAGCTTCTGCCGCTAGGGGGTGCGGCCTACATTCATAGTGAATCAGTGTGCCAGCCGGCATCATCGAATTATCATTTGTTTCTTAGTTACGGGCGTTTTGGTAGTGCATTACACCGACCCTCCTGCGATTTCGGAATGGCGGATTTTCATGAACAATGAGATAAGTGTACGGGTTTTTATAGGCGCAGTCTTGAAACTTTCCGATCGCACATGAAGTTGTATTATTTGATTTCCTTACGTTTATTTCTGAGGCAACTTCACCATCGTCTTAAAATCCTTGTGTGTGATATAAATATAGATGAATGAATGTAAACATAAAATTATCTTATTCGTCATTGAAAATATCTGTTGTGGAATGCACAAGATGAACATAAACATTCAAATAATAGACGTGGGTTTAATTCTCGTGCGTTTAAGATTGAAGATACTGCATTTTTAAAGTTTTGACGCTTGAGAAATAACTTTACACTTGTTATTTAGAAGTACGCAATTTTAAACTATAAATATTTCAAAATGAATATCATCGGCTGATGATACAGATAAGGAGATATTCATGGAGGTCCAGTTAAAACAAACCTGGCCAGTGGGGCGTGTTCTAACCATCTCCGGTGTCCAGTAAACCGAATGTGAATATTCATCATTTTCTACGTCACAGAGTGTAGTTATGCCATCGAGATTGCTGTTATGACAGTGGGAAGTTTAACAACAGAATGATTATAGTTTATTTTATTATAGGATGTTGTTACAATTTATTGTCCTAATTTTACATGTCAGCAAGTTTGTTGAGATTGGAGGGGCCATAGACCCCCCTGGGTATGCGTAAGATCCCAGTACTTAATTTCAATTAACCACAATTGCTTCTTTGTGGAAATTTTGATGTTGGGATGATGTGAGTATTTTTAACCCTTTGAAGCCGAAGCTCGTCTGAATATTATTTACGAATCCAGACCGTACCGCGAAGAAAACACTACACCTCACCATTACGAAAATCAGCTGGTTAACCCTTTGAAGCCGAAGATCGTCTGAATATTATTTATGAATTCAGTCCGTACCGCGAAGAAAACACTACACCTCACCATTACGAAAATCAGCTGGTTAACCCTTTGAAGCCGAAGATCGTCTGAATATTATTTACGAATCCAGACCGTACCGCGAAGAAAACACTACACCTCACCATTACGAAAATCAGCTGGTTAACCCTTTGAAGCCGAAGATCGTCTGAATATTATTTATGAATTCAGTCCGTACCGCGAAGAAAACACTACACCTCACCATTACGAAAATCAGCTGGTTAACCCTTTGAAGCCGAAGATCGTCTGAATATTATTTACGAATCCAGACCGTACCGCGAAGAAAACACTACACCTCACCATTACGAAAATCAGCTGGTTAACCCTTTGAAGCCGAAGATCGTCTGAATATTATTTATGAATTCAGTCCGTACCGCGAAGAAAACACTACACCTCACCATTACGAAAATCAGCTGGTTAACCCTTTGAAGCCGAAGATCGTCTGAATATTATTTACGAATCCAGACCGTACCGCGAAGAAAACACTTCACTTAACCATTAGAAGTCGAATCAGGCGGTACCACATAAGATTTAACAAAAGAACATCCCGGTCGAAGCCTTAATTACGATGATATTAAATAGGTTTGTGCTGTTTAGTAATCGCTATCCGGATTATACTTCAAATACTCATGTTACGTATAATACGACTACATAACGTATCGTAATGCTTAAATATCGTTGAAGTTAAGTCAGGGAATTGATGAATGTAAAGCTTCCTCTCGTAACATTTTCAAAAATGATTTCTAACAAGCGTAATTAATCATGTGTTTTGTTTCTTTAGCATTCTAAAAAATAATTCGAAGAAATAAACTTTAAATCAGTGTTTCAGTACTGAAATTTAGCTACGCGTGGTAAGACGAGTCTAGTAACCAAAGATTTAAAGAAGGTTCTTACTAATTAAGAATGCGGCACGTGTTCCGTGTGGCGATGTTCCAGGTATGCAACTTGACAAAATTAAAACTACGATAATCGAAAGACACAATCGAAATCGGAAATTGAATTTTTTTGAATTCATGTAGAAGATGAAGATTAATTTATTGGTGTCAATCTCGGTCTCCTGGGTTGTGTAGTGTAGGCATATATTCACCCTGAAGATGGAGGCGATATATTCCTCCTCAACGTTGGTAACCGCTACAAGATCGCTTGGTGTCGCAACCCAGAAGGACGATCGACATTTTAGTCGTACTAAGAGCTAGTTTATTGGTAATTACATTATCGTGCGTAGGTGAATGTTAGATAACATATTGAAAACCACAAATGAAGAGAGAAATAGCTGTGGATGATCGAAAAGGGGTGGTCCTCGATCTGGCTCAGGATAGTGACGGTAGCGGGCTCTTGTGAACAAGGTAATCAACCTTTGGGTTACATGAACAGTGAGAAATGTTTTTGACTAGCTGAGCAACTGTAAACTTCTCAAAAACTCTGTCCTCTAACTACGTTCTGCCACAGTGTTGTTCCCCCTCTCTTAAATGTGGAAAAAAAATTAAATTCGATTTTTTTATGTTTGCTAAATTGATTTATTATTATATGTATTACGTATTTTACAAGTTTCTAACATTTCATTTTGCCCACAAAGTTATTTCCCATGATTGTCATTGTAAACAGTTATTGTTTCCTTGTTTTTTTTGAGGCAAGGACTGAATTTTTTAAAATATTTTCTAGATCCACTTCGGGCTATGGAGGGCTAAATGTGTTGTTCTGAGATTGAGTCTCATATGAATCTTTTAGTTCAGATGGGGATTAGTCTCTTGACTGGAAAAGTCAATATTCTTAAACAAATTTGTCAAACAATATTCTTCTAGCATCGTTTTTGTTTTCCACGGGTAGACGTAAAACAAATCTACATGACGTTCTAGAGGAACTGTGGGTTTTAAAATTAACATCGCTAGGGCTGATCTACAAATTTCAGGATTTGAATTTCAAATCAAATTCTGCTTGAATTCATCAAGATACCTGGCGATTAAATCTGCGGATTCACAGGCCCTCTCCATTATGCGTTCATGATGGTCTAGCGGTCAGAACGCTGGCATTGTAATCCTGGGGTCTCGGGTTCGATTCCCGGCGGTGCCCGAATTTATAACTTGTGTTGGGCAAGGCCGTGGTCTAGGCAACACGGAGTTTTCCTCCGTGGCATCCCAACAATTACTCCATTCACACACAGAAGAAGGCAATGGCAAACCACTTCTGGATCATCTGCCAAGAACGTATATGAACAGGTCCCAGTCCGAGAAAAGGATGGAAGGATCCTGTTCATATGGATCTGTCGTCAGACAGAACACTAAATAATAATAAGATGAGGTGGTCTAGCGGTCAGACCGCTGGCATTGTAATCCTGGGGGTCTCGGGTTCGATTCCCGGCGGTGCCCGAATTTATAACTTGTGTTGGGCAAGGCCGTGGTCTAGGCAACACGGAGTTTTCTTCCGGGGGCTTCCCCGGTTTCTCCGTGGCATCCCAACAATTACTCCATTCACACACAGAAGAAGGCAATGGCAAACCACTTCTGGATCATCTGCCAAGAACGTATATGAACAGGTCCCAGTCCGAGAAAAGGATGGAAGGATCCTGTTCATATGGACCTGTCGTCAGACAGAACACTAAATAATATAATAAATAATAGATTTTAGAGGACAGTTGACCTCAAGTTTGCTAAATCGTACTAGGGCTTACCTAGTGGCGGATTTGTTTACTAACCATGAATCCGACTTTAATTTTACGTATTATGACATACAAACGAGTGAATACTGCCAACAATACGGAACCTAGAATCTTGTAGCAATGAACCTTTCAAGTTTTTGTCCAGTTCAGTCTGATTCTACAAAACAATGGTTATTCGTTCCGCACTTATTCTATGGGAACCTTTCTTCAACAACTCCCGTTTTTCAGCTTGAAGACCACAAATATTTTGTTGGTAAAACTGTAGTTAGTTATGTTTTCATGCGATGAAGATTTGGTAGGTGTTCCTGGGGGCAATTTTCTACTTTAAAAGGCTCGCGTAACACGGTTTCCATTCCCGAAGTGTCCATCTTGCGGTCGTGACCATCTCGTATCATTCTCGTGTTCTCTCGCCCAACTGAATATTCAGTGGAGAGAGCAGTCGTCTGTCGTGACCAGGCCTACCAACCCCACTCACCGTCTCATTGTTTCTCGATCACGTTCATTGTCGTCTCTAATTTCTTCCTTTTTTAATGGCTCTTGTTTTGTTTCGTATTGTTTTCGGGCTTCCTTTGTCATGTTCTTTGTCATTTACTTCATCGTTATGTCTTCGCCCATCTGGAGTCTGTAACTTTATATTTTCAGTCTTCAATGTAATCATTCCTAAAATTAATATTGATGAATATTAAGTACTTATTTTCCAGCTTTTTTCTCTTAACGTTGCTGTGTTTGAAGTAATTTAATTTGTACTAAATTACGTTCTGCTATTCTTCGAGGTCGTTGTAAAAAAAAAAAGAGCTAGTTTGCAGGACTGGATAATGAATTTTAAAAAGATTGTCGAGAGAAAGAAATAATTAGGTAGGATATCTCTGCCTTTCTTTAGAAAAAAGAAAGAAACATTTTAAAATCTTTATTTTGTTCTGCCTTGGAATTTGATCTGTTAAGTTTACGAGTCAATTTATTCATTTGGGAGCAGACGAGAACACTTGTTAATTGACACGACTTCATTTTAAGTAAAGAAATTTACTTTAACTTCTTTAGACTTCCTTCCCATTTATTACAACAGTGACAGTTCAATCTTTTTTCTGCTAAAACCTGGCGGTCCCTTTATTTAATCTTTTAAAGAAGCAATTTTTACAACTAAAATGTATTTTTTTAGAATTCTAAATTAACTCCAGATCACGAGATTAATTACTTTTTACCGTTTATTTTGACGGTGTGTAGTATAGAATGTTGCGTAGATAATTTCGGAGGATACTGCTGCGTCTTTCTTCAGGGTCAAAGTTAGATTCTGAAGATAGAGGAAACGGTGTCGAAATCTAAATTCTCAACGCTGTAAAACCTCAAGTCTCATCTTTAATACTTATTGACTTCTGTTTATTTATGGAACTCAGGGTCATCTTGCTGGCACGTCGATTAGCATTTTCTGTGTAGCAGGTACAAGATCCATGCCAGGATGATAAATGGAATAAATCCATCAGCAAACACGCATTTGTTTCTGTTGTGAATATGACAATTGAGCTCCTCAGTTTCCGGTGTATTTAGTTTTTGCTGTATCAAAACCTGAAGATTTGGTTTCTGCGAAGTATCATTAATATCTCAGAGAAATTCACATTTCGTATCACTTTATTTCAACGTTGTATCGTTCAAGCTGGTAACTAATGTTTTGAACTATACGTTTCGATTTTCTGGTCATCATCAGTTTCATGAATAAATTTCAGTGCATTTAAGTCACTGCACTGTCAGTGAAAACAGATGCATTATGTATGTCCCCAAAAGATGTATATGTTACCGGCAAACTATGAAATCCGGCAATGTATAGAATGCCTAAAGTCAGTAGGCAAAGTATGGAATTCAGGTATTCTATGGAATGCCCAGACATTTAATAAAATGCCTAGAACTTTTAGGCAATGTATGAAACTAAAAGTTTATTTTATAGAATACGTAGGAATTTTATAAAATGCATCGGATTCTTTAGGCAAAGAATATAACAAAGAAGTTTCTGTAGTAAGATTTAGACCTATCTTTTGTATTTGCTAAAAATTTAATATAAAACAATTTCTTTAATTCTCAAAACTTTTGTTGTGTTCAGATTCAGTAGCTTTGGTGTTTTCGCGACTATCTTGCACAACCTCCATCTTGACAGCCAACGTGGTACCCAAATGTAATGCCTCCAGTCATACTGAGATAATATCAGATAATATTCTTTTTTTTTTTTTAAAGTTGTCATTGAAATTGTGCAATCTGAATTACAACTTTCATTTATACACAATTTTTCGTAAAATTATTCAGTGTCTAATGTTATCAAAATCGAGTTGTTTTATTCTTACAGACGGTGCGATTGTAATGTCGATTCTAGAAATGGCTACCCCTTCCGGGAATCAAACCTAGGTCTTACAACCAGTCACATTTACTGACTGTGAGAGGTTTTTCAGTATGAGACAGTAGTAAAGACTCAGATGCATGTTGTAACCGACAGATTCATCCTGTGTTTAAATGCCAATTGAAAGTAGTGATGGCCAATGATATGGGCGTTGGTGGTTCAAACGTGATTTCCCGGCAAGCTATGCGAACGAACAGCGACGTTAATCGAAATGAAACCATTACATTTTATTATCTTTCTAACTTTCCACTTATTATTCTTGGAGATATGACCTTCATTTGGATCTGTGAGATTCTGTCCACGTACTAAGGACATTCACCTGGTTTTCCGGTTAGATTTCAATTCAGGGTATCAAATATCAAAACCGAGCACAAAAGAGACAAAACCTCAGGCACTCTTTTTGATTTCATGTTATACGAATGGTATACAATTCTATTAATTCGTTCGTTTAATAAAATTTTCGCATCAATTTAAAGTAAAAATGTATTGTAGGTAAACAAAAAGGAATTTGAAATTAAATGATGATGTTATTTTGGATTTTGACACCATGTTGACTGGTCGGTAGATGTAAGCATTTCGTAGGAACGTACTGTTTCCATCTTCAGCTTTGAAGAACATCATCATCGCCTTTGTGAATATCTCAAATCTCACAGTCTGATATTTACTCACAGAGGTCTAGAATTCTTCAGTATAGACTCTGTGTGGTAAAATGTTTTATTTTGAAAGTGATGCTACAATAATGTAGTTTCACTGGTGGTACGCGAATTAGGTAAGAAAATCGAAAGATAATATTAATATAAATAAGTTTTCCTTGAACGCATTTGGTTAGTGGTACATTTAATGTGTCAAATTAGAATTAGTGATTCGTCAACGAAAAAGGGTGAGGACCCCTGATTTAGATGTAATCGGTGTGAGATATGCTGAAGAAACCATGAGAATTTCTCAGTCTGACATTTTTCGAGATCAAAATCTCCCAAATGGTAATATAGTGGTACCACTGTAAAATGCCCCCAGTTATACCGCGAATTCCGATATACCGCTAAGATCATACCCCCCCCCCCCCCCCAATACGATAACTTAAATTTACGTCGTACAATTATAACCCGGGTACTAAATCTGTCTTTCGATACCAGGGTTATAGTGAGGTTTCTCTGTACGTAGGATCACCTGCTCGTCACGTATTCAATGTGATGAAATATAACTAACTTCACGGAAGCCGATAATCGCTTTGTCGGTCAAGGAACTCTCCGCCTATCTGAAACACGAGGGCTCTATAACGTATTTACAAGATCCCGCTGAAGATGTACAAAAATGTTGTCTTTGAAGCCAGAGTAACATTACAGTGTCCTGCTCTTACTGGATGAGTGGCTTAAAGGAGACACAGTGGACTGTTTTAGGGTTCATGACACCAAGACAAAGAGAAGACAGTGCAACGAATGGGCTTAGTACTTGATATTATGACATTGATGGTCACAGAAGAATTAAAAAGAGCTTAAGTTTCCTGTATGCAAAACAAGTATAGACTAGAAGTGGAGGACGAAGAATTATAAGATCTAGGAGGTGGTGGAAACATTATGCAAATGTAATAACAAAACATTCTACACGTGACGCCGTCTCGTCTCAGGGTTAGATTTACGAATTAATGTCCAGGAATATACAGTTGATGCAAGACGAATTTAGAAGGCTGTAACATCGAGTTGAATTTCTAGTCTGATAACGTGTACAAAAGTCAAATGAGGCAGTTGAAAGTAATTTTGAATGAACATCTCAATTGAACTGAACCTCAATCATCAGAACCCAACGTTATTAAGTGTTGTAACAAAAAAATATTACTTTATACAGACAGATGGCGTAGAAACCAGCAGGGACATCTGTCGAACATGAATTTCGGCCTGTATGTTGGCTGCACTGAATTTTTTAAATACCTGCAGACGAATTCGACGTTAGAACTTTGAAAATAGGTTTTGATTTGGTTGGGTGATCATGTCATAATGGAGGATACACCCACATATTTTCGCGGCTTACTGGGTATTTGCCGTCGCGGGATTCCCCACAGGGATTTCGGACAATGTACTGGGGACTCCCCAAATATTAACGCCCGCGAACAGAAACGTCTCTCGGTCTTAATTTACATCTTAAAGTGTCCGTTATTATTGTCTTTAATCGAAATAATAAAGCGATGATAAAATTTAGGTAAAATTTTAATAAATTTTTCTCGGACCCATCCGCCGTGAAAACTTCACATCATACTTTGGTTGAAACTATCTAGTGTCAAAGTTCTTGAAAACCTGATTAGCTGCTAGTTTTTGCATAAGTACAGATGGACAGACAGACATGTGAAAGGTAACAGGGTTATTTTTTATTACTTTCAGTTACGTATGCGTCTGAAATTAAAAAGTAGGATGAATTATGATTTTATTAGTGGTTCATAATTTTAAAAAAAAAATTCCTAGTACATTAAATGCGTTACATGTCATAACAATAATTTTGTTTGTTAAAGACAATGGAGCAACATTTTGTCATGAAGCTGTTGTGTTCATGAATACAGAATTGTTACGTGTGGTGCATGTTATTATGTTCATTACTGTACACGTAAAAAGGGCTCTGACCAACAGGCTTAGCGAACACACTCATGAGATATAATTTTGTTTTCTCCTTTTTGTTCTCATTACAGATATTAATTATCTTTTTCCCAAACAGAATAAATCATTTCATTCCCATATATCTAGCTAGACTGTTAAAAAAAAATCTTATCTGGTTTTGCAGCACAGAAATCTAGAATGAGATTTATTACTAAAATCTCCATAAACACGTATCCTTCCCGTCTGTGATCGTGGATGTGTTAAGTGACAGAACTAAGGAGTTGGGAATCATCCATTTTAAGTGCCTCATGTAGTATATGATTAGTGTGGTGATCATTTCGCGGTCATTTCCACAAATGAACCAACGTCTCATAATCCCTCATTCCATGAGGTCATTGCCAGTGTATCTCAGCATTCCAAACCATAAATTAACATTCTCTGTATTCATCTTACGTACCATCAACATGGAACGAATTTTATTACCAGACGAAGCTCAGACTTAGATTACACGCTTAAACTTTTCCAATGTAGTGGAAAGAGTCACAGAATGAGTTTGGAACACAAATTGAAGCTTATAGGGCATCATGAAACAACGTTTGTACTATGTCGTGGGTTATTCATAAATGTAGCAATCGTTAAAGCACCAAGATTAGATTTATATCGAGAATAATCGAGAACAAGGATGAAGTGTCAGAATCCTTGAGAAATTTCGTAATGAAAACTTAATAATTTTGTTATTCACTAAATGATAAGGAAGAATCAGGCCAAGGAGGATTGTTACAATTGGAAAAATCCGTAGGACATTTTTAGCCGGGATATCTAAAGGTAAAAATCCACTTTAAAGATCTAAGCGTAGATGAGAAAATAATATTAAAATGGATCATATGGAAATGTGGTACGTGTGGATTAGATTAATCTGGGTCAGAATAGGGACCAATGGCGAGCTGATATCAACACTATAATGACTCTTAGGGTTGAATAAAAGACGAGAATTTTATTAACTAGCTGAGCGATTGTCAATTTCTGCTTCTTGGAGTTAAATATTACAAAAAAAAAAAAAATTAAAAAAATTATTAGATATGTTTATTACAGGAATCGTACAAAACCATTACATACACCCACAAGTTGGTGTAAACAGAGATTATTTATTTTTATAACATTAACCAGTTGATCCTTGTAATGGCGAAGACTTGTGTTTCCTTTGCGGTACGGACTGAATGTTTAAAAATTAATTAGACGAGCTTTGGCTCTCGAGGGTGAAATGTAAAATCAACCAACATGATTTTTACTATTGATCGTGCCAGATTCGTGGAAAGACGCAGTCCTGTGTCCTGACTTACGGTGAATCGAACCCCGGCCGCGCTGTCCATAGTTCAGTCACTGTATTGACTGAACTTATGGGAATTAAACATGGCTTCCGAATGAGCTGCAGAGTCTCCAATGTTACATATAAAGCACATATAGGAAATAAGAAATGCCCACAAAAGTTTATTATGGAAGGGAACTTGGCCTTGTGGGAAGTTCCAATTGTTTACTAACAGTTATGTTCCTGGAGGGAGTTCTTAAAACGAATTGTTATAACTGAGGGTTACGTTCTCTAAAGAAGGAAAAATGACTAAAAAAGTCACAAATGAACCATTCTTTCCTGAAACTAAAAATAGAAGGAACCGAAACATTGAATTTTTCGTGCTATAAAATTTTAAAAAAAAATGTTAAGATACAACAAAATCTTTCACAAATTCACACCAAGTAGGGCGTAAGGCGAACTAATTCTTGTACTTCTCCTGCTTTGAATGACTGACTTGGCCGACGTTGCATTGTCTACGTTTTGAGTAACTGATGTTCGATTTTGTTCGGAAGATTTCGGATGAGCTCGCTCGCGTTCGGGTGGAAAGCCAAGCGGAAGTCACGTGCTTCATTACAAAAGATCGTACGAGAATGGGAATCTTCGTAAAGCGAGGAATGACTAACTCCAGATTAGAGCCTCTCGGGTGTTGAGGAGGATATTTGGGCCTAGGAGAGAGGACGATGGGGCGTGGAGAAAACTGCATAATGACGAACTTAAAAATCTGTACTCCTCCCCCAATATTGTCAGTGTGATTAAGTCGAGAAGAATGAGATGGGCTGGGCATGTAGCACGCATGGATGGGACAAGAGGTGTGCACCGGGTATTGGTTGGGAAGCCTGAAGGAAAGAGACCGCTGGGGAGACCTAGACGTAGATGGGAGGATAATCTCAGGCGGGATCTATGGGAGATAGGAGTTGAAGGAGACTGGATTTTGTTGGCCCAGGACAGGGTCCGGTGGAGGGCTTTGGTTAATTCGGTGATGAACCTTCGGGTTCCCTAAGCCATCTGGTTGGTTGAGTCCACTATTTAGGAAGCCTGAGGGGAAGAGACCTCTGGGGAGACCTAGACGTAGATGGGAGGATAATCTCAGGCGGGATCTATGGGAGATAGGAGTTGAAGGAGACTGGATTTTGTTGGCCCAGGACAGTGTCCGGTGGAGGGCTTTGGTTAATTCGGTGATGAACCTTCGGGTTCCCTAAGCCTCTGGTTGGTTGGGTCCACTATTTAGGAAGCCTGAGGGGAAGAGACCGCTGGGGAGACCTAGACGTAGATGGGAGGATAATCTCAGGCGGGATCTATGGGAGATAGGAGTTGAAGGAGACTGGATTTTGTTGGCCCAGGACAGGGTCCGGTGGAGGGCTTTGGTTAATTCGGTGATGAACCTTCGGGTTCGGTAAGCCATCTGGTTGGTTAGTTAGTTATATATCAAATCTTAAAAATTCGAGCATGAAGCTACAGACTGGATTCTAGCTTCAAATGATAAGGTTCAGTGGCGAGATTTAGTGAACACGGTGAGCGACTATCAGATTGCCAAGAATGACTCTGCTAAATGAAATCAGTGAGAAGACACTGACTGGTACTAACAAGTTCGTAACGGGAACCCACATACAAATCGGTAAGAATTGTGTGGTCGCCTCATGTTACATTGTCTCAATGAACAATGGTATCTTGGCTTGAAGTTATCAGGGTGGAGTCTGCGTAGAGATGTCGGGAACTGTCCTTTCATAAATGAGGCGGGCATGAACAAAACGTCTAGAAAATACAACGAAAAATGTGACTAGGAAACCGTGCGCCTTTGTTAGGTCTTCATGACATTAAAATATATTCTCATATTGTTCTTAAATGTCGAGGATTATGCCACGCTAACATGAGCAAAATACATGACACACATCCGAGTTCTTGGATGTTGTAGTTCCTTGCGGTGTACATGTCAAGCTAAGCAATTACATGATCTTATTGTCTTCAAGTCGACCGGAATCTGCTTAAAGCACGAATATAAACTACTCTCGCTTTTCGATTTATTGTGCAGTCTCTAATATTTTAAATTGGCTGATTTCCCTTCTATAAAACAGTTATACCAATTATCTAAAATAATATATAATTCCAGAATTAATTTTAAAACGAACATGGTTGTCTTATGGGATGTATACAGACGTTTCAGAGGTTCTTGCTGCCTCGATCGTCAGAGGGATGAAAAATAAATCTTTATCACGAGTATTGGAGGAAGTTTAGGACAGTAAAATCAAAGGACACGATCAGAAGGAGAAAATTAAATAAATAAATAAATAAATACTGTGTCCACGTGGCGTGTTTCGGTTCATAGTGGTGTTAAAATGTTCAGGTCTATTGGGATTCCGTTATATGCAGGTTAAACCATCGAAGTAATGAAAGGAATGTCGTATATACGTACGAAGTCGTGATCCGAAATTGAAATTCATGACGACTTCTACTAATTTATGCATGTAATCAAGTCTTACAAGGTCAGGATCCCATTGTATTCTACGACTTATCGCCGGAGGTTTAATCAGAAGACGAACTTTCGCAAAGTTAACAACACCAGTTTACGATATTAGTGACTTTGATACCCCAAAGTGTGACTGAGTCCACAAATTACTCTCTCTGGCCAACAGCACGAGTTGTTTTCTAGACAGCGCAACCGTGAATCGAAATTACGTGTTACGGGTCGACAGGACTTGACGGGAGTAGCGTTAGACTCTTTTCGATGAGTTCGTAACATAGTACGTGAACTCTGACATTTGTAGAAAGCATTATATCTAACGATGTTTGCCTTCAAAGGTGAATAAACTTATGGAACATGAGTATTACAGAAAGGACGCGTTCATGAAAATTCGTGAGACAACACTGCATTTCTTATTAATAAGTTTTACCTTATTTAGAGAGGCTTTATGTCAAATATGGCCAATATAAAGAACAAAGGCGAACGTTCTGTTCCAGCTCGTGCTGTTTTAAAAAGCATGACTCCTAATTATAAACACTACGTTATCATTATAGAATGCCCGCATCTGAATTCGCAATTTGTCTCAGATAATTCAAAGCTGGCCCGTGGCTCTATATCTAAACGCCCAAAAACATACGATAATACGTCATTTAGAGGCACAGAACTGGTTACAGTTTCTTGCCTGCTTTTGCCAAATACGCGGCAGACTCATGGCCGATATCCATTTTGGGCTGCGTGTAGATTGAATTTAGCATTTTACACGATTTCACGACCTGTGGGTTACACCTAGGAGACTTCATGCGGTAGAAGGTTGGTATAATATATATATATATATATATATATATATATATATATATATATCTGTGATAATTTCCTGTCTTTTAGCAATTTTGACATAATTGTCAACTGATATAAGACGATGACGGATTTGCATCTGGTTATCTCGGGTAGGTCGTCAAGGTATATCGAAAATGTTATGGAAGATGAAACAGAATTAATCTTTGTATCTGTTACAAGTTCGTGAATGTTTTGTATCTCGTAATGACAAAAGTCCTGGAGAAATCATTTCTTTTCTTTAGAGAAATTTACTTAATATTTTAAAGAAGCTAATATGTTGGCCTACGTGTGAAGAAATGTCTTTCTAGACTTCGCCATCGGTCCCTATCCTAAGCCAGATGAATCCAATCCACACCTTTTAAACTAATTTTCTTAATATCTACTTTAATATTATCCTTACATACGCCTACGTTTTCTAAATAGTCTCTTCGCTTCAGGCTTTTTAAGCAATATTTTGGTAAGCCTGAAGTGTGAGACCACTCATAAGACCTATTTTATACTAAATATACCTATTTATTCATATATTTCTGTGTTTTATTTGTAAGAATATTTCTCTGGTAGTTTCCCCGAAGAACCTAAATGAACTGTAAGTTGTGTGGATGATTTCAAAGAAATTTACAGTTTTTCTAGTGATAAGTTTACGGAAATACCACTGGCATCTAAGCAAAAGAGTGATAAGGGAGGTCATGATATCTTGTGAAAACAGTACCTGCTGAGAAAATGACATTGCAGATAGTATTCGACAACCACAATGGACCTCTAAAGACGTACAGCGGGACGGTGGACAGACAATGCACCGATGAAGCATGACTGTAACTTGAACAGTCGACCGTGTCTCAAAAACAAACAAGTGAAGGCGTCAGTCCGCTGGTGTTCGTGATGTTGAAACAAGGACTGACGCGCTGAAGCCAAGTGTTGGCGACACTCAGCAAATTCGCCGAGGTAAAGTGTCTGCACTGTATGTAAAATTTCGCATCGTTGAACAGTAAAGCTTTGTACATAAAGGACTTGCTTCTTTGAAATCCGTGGTATAGTTTTACACAGATTTTAATTGCATAACGGAACTTGTCTTCCAAAGTGCATCCTGTCGTAATAATATCATACCTACACGTACTATTAGCTTTGTGTGGGTACAGTAATGACAAAAGACTGGCTACATCTTGTGTGGGGACTGCATCGTATTTGATTTACCTCAGTTATTAAGCGTAACAGTTAATTATTTGTATTATTTAGTGTTCTGTGTGACGACAGGTCCATATGAACAGGATCCTTCCATCCTTTTCTCGGACTGGGACCTGTTCATATACGTTCTTGGCAGATGATCCAGAAGTGGTTTGCCATTGCCTTCTTCTGTGTGTGAATGGAGTAATTGTTGGGATGCCACGGAGGAAAACTCCGTGTTGCCTAGACCACGGCCTTGCCCAACACAAGTTATAAATTCGGGCACCGCCGGGAATCGAACCCGAGACCCCAGGATTACAAGGCCAGCGTTCTAACCGCTAGACCACCTCATCTTATTATTATTTAGTGTTCTGTCTGACGACAGGTCCATATGAACAGGATCCTTCCATCCTTTTCTCGGACTGGGACCTGTTCATATACGTTCTTGGCAGATGATCCAGAAGTGGTTTGCCATTGCCTTCTTCTGTGTGTGAATGGAGTAATTGTTGGGATGCCACGGAGGAAAACTCCGTGTTGCCTAGACCACGGCCTTGCCCAACACAAGTTATAAATTCGGGCACCGCCGGGAATCGAACCCGAGACCCCCAGGATTACAAGGCCAGCGTTCTAACCGCTAGACCACCGTGGCACAACAGTTAATACTTTAAAATATGAGCCCAGATAAACAAATCTTTTTCTTAAAAATACGCTGTAGAAATATATATAAAAAAATTAGCAATATAGTAACGCTGTAAGTCGTTTTTAAGACATTTTCCAGTCCAGATATTGGTGAGTTCAAGAAATAAAGGCTATTGCAAACAGGTTTGTTATTGTAACCATAAAAGAGACATGCGAGTAGTTCTGTCTTAAATTGTGATTAACGTCATTTTGAAATTGGTGATTCAGTTAAACATGGGAATATTTATCGCTTAAGACTGAAATAAGAGATTAGGTTCAGGGCACATTGGAAATTAACATTTAATTGATTCCAGCGGGTTAGAACAGTGAAAACAAATTGCGAAGTTACTTCAAATAACGTAGGAACGGTGACACAGTTAGCAATTCCAAAAATTATTGAGGTTATGTTTTATAATTAATAAGTTGTAAGTAAAATTTGATGTTCTGACGGTGGTAAGTATGAAGATGGCTGTCTTCTGGGTTATTGCGCCATGTAGTCTGGTAGAAATTTACCTATGTTTCAGAGGCGTTTGCTCCCACCATCATCAGGGTGATTCCTGGCGAGCGGTTTACTCATCACCAGATTACATGACGCAATAACTCACAAGACAGCCATATTCAAGGAAAATAAACATTTATTAAGATTGTACCATTAATTTGGTTAATTTAATATTGAAATATATTTGGGAATTTTACAATTTATTTATATTTGTTATGTATCATTTTAGTACTACAAATGTGTCTAGTGTTAACTTTTGCAGTTTTTCGTGTAGGTCTATAAAAACATCCGTACTCTGTCTTTCATACTTCGGCTTGGTACTTTCTTATACGATGACGAAGAAACACGCGCGCCTTTTCGTCCAACACACGAAGTATGAATTTTACAATCGTGGTACATTTCTAGGTTATGAAATATTCGTGGATAATTATACATGAATAAGAACCAATTAAAAACAAGTCCTCCACTGTTGAAGTGTCACTAGAAACAAATTTAACGCATAATTTCCAACAAATGACAAAGAAAATTACATAATCTTGACGACAGAGTTGGTGTAATTGAAATACGTATTTTTGATATCTTTCGATTCTCATGATCGATACATTTCTTCTTCTCAATATTGTAGAGCTACCACGCCTTTATATTTATCATTTAGGCATCCCGCAATGCACTCTGTTCTTCCGACAGTATCAGATGCTTAAAGAATCAGAAGAGTTGATACGTGTAAAATTCTGAGTTCTTTTTCCAACAGGCGAGAGGTCATGAATGATATTTGGGACTACGGAATGACACAAATTCTGTATACGAAATGTTGACGGAGCAGCTGTGGACATTAATATTATTATTCATTATGCCTTATATTGTCTTCTATTAACAACTAGTCAGACAGGATTAAGAAAAATTGGAGATAAAGAAGGTTCTTATATTATATATAGGTTTTTATTATTAAATAACTCAGTAGTTATTGTATATCTGTATTTTGTTTTAGGCATTGGGGCAAAATGAAATTTGGGATGGGGGCGTATCCCATTTATGTACGACGTGTGCACGGAATGTCTGATTTATAACACGAATTTATTTATATTAATAGCCAAGAGGTAGTGCCTTTCGTGTTTCATTACTACTAGATTAGTTTTCTTTGTATGTTCCTCCGTGTGTTGTGCGAATATCCAATTTAATTCGAAAGTGTCTGTAAACTTAAGTTTTGATTTGAGTTGAGCTCTGCATTACATAAAGATTAAATGTAACTATAAATATTATTACGTAACAGTGCCGTCAGTGGCTGACATACAAAATAATTAGGGTACGGTATAAAATATAGAACGTTGTGAGAGCAGAAATTTTTATTTTAAGCATTTTTTTGCGTTGTGAATACTTAACGTAATAACAAATAATCTAATATGGTTGTGTTCTGGATTGTAGCGCAGTGTAGTCTGATATAAATTTACCAGCTTTTCAGAGGTCCTTGCTGCCTCCATCATCAGGGCGATGAGCACTCATTACTCTGGCGCTACAAATCAGAAGACAGCCATTTTTAAAACTCATAGCCCAGAGAACCTCAAATCCTATGAAATAAGAATAATTTTTATCTTTGCAGATTTTAATATGTAACGACGTGTTTGAGGGTACAAAACCAGATTTTTTGTATCTGCTGTAAATGAATATGAGGACTAATTATATATGCAAAATAGCAAATAAAGTAGTAACGTTGTCATTATCCTTTTCTTAGTGAGCGTAAATAGGACCCCTTCCATTTGCTAAAAATTCAGTGTTATCCTATTTAATGTGTAAGGAATTTACGTAAATATAATTCAACTTCAAAATTTATGCTGTTCGTCTTGTGTCATCATTAAAATGATTTCCACTGACTGTAAGTATATTAATCTAATCATTTTGATTTATATTCTTTTGACCAGATTAGTTTACCAAGAATGACACTGCTCCATGGGTTGGTTAGTTAGTAATTACTTTATCGAAAATATTATCCACGAGACAATAAAATTAGGCTAAGGAACTTTAAAAATTAAAATTCTATTTGTCCTGCTTTAGTCCTGTAAGTTTCTATGATCTTTTTTGGTTTTATAATGTGATATTTCTTTGAAATCAAATTGTTTCCTGCCCTTATAGATCAGTTATGTTCAATTGAATGTTGGGGCAAATCGTTCTTTCTTTGTTTTACTGCGTCACTGATGGTTTTTCTTCTGACTGGAACTGAAGACAAAGTGAGTCTTGTACTCGTGTTTTTGTTCTTTGTATTATTTAGTTGGAGGCATTCAAGTGTGAAAAGAAAGTCACAGCGTTCAAAAATCAAAAAATGAAGGCTAGAAAAATGTAGTATTAAAACAGCTCAGTTCTGTAAGAGTGATAATACCTGTCGATACGTCCATTACATTTTATATTAGATCGACTCATTTTGGTTCATTTTAATTTCGTACGGTACGTAGATAAGCCACGGTGGTCTAGCGGTTAGAACGCTGGCCTTGTAATCCTGGGGTCTCGGGTTCGATTGTCGGCGGTGCTCGAATTTATAACTTGTGTTGGGCAAGGCCGTGGTCTAGGCAACACGGAGTTTTCCTCCGTGGCATCCCAACAATTACTCCATTCACACACAGAAGAAGGCAATGGCAAACCACTTCTGGATCATCTGCCAAGAACGTATATGAACAGGTCCCAGTCCGAGAAAAGGATGGAAGGATCCTGTTCATATGGACCTGTCGTCAGACAGAACACTAAAAAATAATAAGATGAGGTGGTCTAGCGGTTAGAACGCTGGCCTTGTAATCCTGGGGTCTCGGGTTCGATTGTTGGCGGTGCTCGAATTTATAACTTGTGTTGGGCAAGGCCGTGGTCTAGGCAACACGGAGTTTTCCTCCGTGGCATCCCAACAATTACTCCATTCACACACAGAAGAAGGCAATGGCAAACCACTTCTGGATCATCTGCCAAGAACGTATATGAACAGGTCCCAGTCCGAGAAAAGGATGGAAGGATCGTGTTCATATGGACCTGTCGTCAGACAGAACACTAAAATAATAATAAATAAATAACGGTACGTAGAATCTAGTTATGAGATATATTGACGATGATTAATTAGAAGGAATGTAGCTAAGTTTTTAGCCCGGATTTTGGCTGGAGGAACGGAGGAAACTCACTGTTAACCTCAACCAAGATATTCGGTTTCCGGATCGATATTTAAACTCGCGACCTCTCGAATATGAAGCAATCGATCGTGCACGTTGTCATAAAATGAATTGGTCATTATTCGCATTAAATTTGTTTGAGAACAGAGGTGGTTCTGAGTTGGAAGTGTCAATGTCTGAGAGACGTCATTATGGGTTAACAGTAACACCACAACTATTATTACTGTCATTAGTATAAAAGTTTCCTGTAATTATCTTATACAAATTATAGTGGTGGTAACTGTAAAATTCTCTTTCTTTGTATGGTCGTGAAATTTGGTCCTTCACTCAAAATAAATAATACAGATTACAGAGTTTTTGACACAGAGTTTAATATATTTCATACCTGAGGAAGAAAATGTTTTAAGAGAATGGAGAGTGACGCAATTAAAATCTTAATAATTTGTTTTCATCTCCTGATATGTCTGTGGTAGATGCTAAGATAATATTAAAACGGATCTTTTAGAAATAGGGTGTGAATATATGAAATTGATTTAACTGTCTTAGACCCAGTGGTAGGATTGTGGATAAAGATGACGTTGAACATAAAATAGCGACGTTTTAATATGTAGAGTTTTGGAAACTTAGATATGGATGATGGTCTTACAAGCAAATTGTTTCTTGCCGAATATATTTTGGCTGTCTTAATCCATGGATGACGTGTCTATGGTAATTTATTATTTATCTTTAATCGTTTTACTTATCCGTACACAGGCTTGTTTTTTTTCAGATTTGAATTAAAACATTTCAAATGACGCAAGGGATATGCTAAGCACAAGATATTAAAAGTCACGGATGTTTATTTCTAACCCGAGTGGGGCCTGAAATTTTAAGGGTCTAAAATGTTAGACCGCTGTACCACTCTGTGAATTGCTTGTATTTAAAAATCGGAGTGTCTCGAAGGCTTGGGAATCCTGTCCATTTACAATGACGAATAAACACATTAAGCAACAGAAGTTCCATTAATCTCTGGTTTCTGTTAACAGTCTAATAAATTATTAAAGACGATACATGTTAGACTTAACGATTGTACTGTATTTCAAACAACTTACCTTAATAGGAAAGTCTGAAATTACATACTAAAGTTTCCAGCAAACATATTCTGTTCCTTTGTAGTTTAGTCCTTAAAAATAACACTAACTTATTTCGTCTGAAATATATTCTTGTGTTTTGTTCCATCTAACGGTTCATTTGAGAGTCCAGAGTCTGCGGACACAATTTAGTCTTTTACAACCAATGAGGGACACAGAATTACTTCATTTTTAAATACTCTGTATTTTCCACCACGTCAATCTACACATGTAATGAGAAATGAATATTATGGCAGTTTATTCCAGTCTCCTTCCTGTACTCTACCTCAGTGCGTGATACATTTCGATACATATACCTCTCAGATACAAATATATTGTAATGCACAGTTCACTTCGATTTAGTACGAGTGTGAGATGTTCCAGGGCTGAGAAAGGAAACAAATTAGTGTCTTTACGGGTTCGATTCCCGGCGGTGCCCGAATTTATAACTTGTGTTGGGCAAGGCCGTGGTCTAGGCAACACGGAGTTTTCCTCCGTGGCATCCCAACAATTACTCCATTCACACACAGAAGAAGGCAATGGCAAACCACTTCTGGATCATCTGCCAAGAACGTATATGAACAGGTCCCAGTCCGAGAAAAGGATGGAAGGATCCTGTTCATATGGACCTGTCGTCAGACAGAACACTAAATAAATAAATAATAAATATAAAATATGTCCCTATTATTAAAATGTAAGTAGATCCTATTTATTCATCTGGTTTATAATATTATACACTAAAAAACACCAAAACCCCAAACATGGGAAATGTCATAAAACTTTCAAAATACATTTAAATATGCGACACACAAAATCGTAATGATATTTGTAGTCTTCAGAATACGAAACTGACATGCCTACTAGCTAAAATATTTAATATTTAATGCGCCTCTCTGCTACATAAACACATTACACTCAAATTATACATGTATGTGTTCGTGTTAGCCTATATATGTAGATGAATTTCGATTGTATCGAGAAGTTACGTGACGAATAACGTCCACATCGATTTTACGTGACGCTACTTCGAACCAGAACCCTGAAAGGTTTAATAAAGCTACAACAGCAAACCACGGTATGACGTCATACTGCATATGGCATTTCACTGTCTGGCGACAGGAGAGGAGGTCAAATCATACATCAGGCAGCGTTTAACAAACATCAGTCTCATTAAACTGTTCGCGAAACAGGCGTAGGCTATATTTTTTCGAAACCAAATCCAGCCATTGTTTTTTAAAGTGATACTTCCCGTTTAACACGCCTTTGGTCAACTATCATGTTCTTAGCTTTATTTTAGGGGCGGTAGTTAGTTTACAAGGTCGACAAGATATATCGATATGTCCGGCGATTTAAATCTGACCATGCTGACAGTAAAACCCCTCAAGTAGGACACTCCTTATATCCTGGACACCCCTCTATATTGGACACATTTTATTGGAACCGGCGAATATCCTGTAATTTTTGGAAACCCATTTATCCTGGAAGTTGGACACCCGTTTTGTTGTAAGTTGGACAGGTTCACGCACTTAGCTTCGATACTTTTTAGGGAAACTTTTGCAGTTATTTTGTTGTTTTGAATTTCTGACTGAGGAATGCCTTCTGTCTGGAGGATTAGTTTATGGTTGAGGGTGGGAGACGTTGAACCCACCTTTGGAATGCAGTGAAAGTGTTTAGTTATTCTTTTGTTGAACCCTCCACTGGACTACAGAATTGCAGATGGTTTTAACTCCATCAGCACTGTGCTTCCATTTGAGTTCAATCTGTGTTGACAGAAATGGAGTTTTTCTCTTTGCGATGTGGAAGCGAAAATTGATGGAATTAAATTTAGAAAACGCTGGGGTGTAATGTGCAATGAATGGGAGTGGGTTTTATAACATTATTATTATTCCATCTATTCACCACTTTATATGTTATTTACTTCCATGTACCCGAGACAAACCTCGCCCCTGAGGTACATAGTCCAGCAACTATTTCCGAAATACATTTTGTTTTTAGTATATTTAAAAGTATTATATAGTTTTATTGTGAGGGATGACTACATATTTTACGACAGCGTCTTTCGAATGACGTATGAAAATCCTAAAATTGAAGTTTTACGAAGTTCCCTGATGTCGTGTTCGCCCGGGAGGTTGGCCAAATATTTTCTAAGTGACTTGGAGACGGTTACAGTTGCTCCTATAATTATTGGAATTTTTCACTTTTCACATTCGCTGTATTTCAATGAGAAGTTACTTATTATTATTATTATTGTTATCGTCGTTAATTCTTAATTCAAGCCTACAGTAGTTAGTTTATATAAATAAATATATTACATTGTCATTACACCACAATAAGAAAGGATGGTTTTCCCCTTTCATTCTATCTTGGACACCTCTGTAAGTTGGACACATTTTCGTGGAACCTCAAGTGTCCAACCTAGGGAGATTTTAGAGTACGAGAGTAACAGATAAGATCGCGGACCAATACGCGTATGACGGGATTATCTTGTGCTCAGATGAAATGTGCCTCCGTCACACCGACGTCACCAACCGGGTTTTATTTGCTGTACCATTTCTATGTTGTCAGCTAGATACTTTGAACTGAACCATCCGTCGCAGACCGACGAGTCTGGTTTGTAACAGAATGCTGTCTGTCTTGAGGACCACATAACTTGTATGGCTAGTGTAAAGTGAATGGCACTACGTTCTCTATTCTGAGGCCGTAGTGAGTTCTGGATTTTCGTACCGGACGACGACGTTGGAAAGAGTTTCGATATATTTCGTTTTGATGATGGTTGAATGTTTTTTTATTGTATGATGGATATTTTGTGAATACGAATGAAAATAAGTCGCTGTAGGGTGTTTACTGGCTTGTTTAATTACACGTGTAGCTGATATGCAATCAAATGTATGTCTTGAAAATGCCATTCTGTACATTGGCTTGTTACAATTTTCAAATAGATTTAATACGTATTGAAGGCCTTTTAGCTTGAAACGTATTGTTCCTGGACCTTAGAAACTGATGTAGAATCCTTGAGGAAATAGTAGCTAGTCAGACATTTAAGTCAATAAAATTTTGAGGTTCTGATCGATTTTTTTAAGTTTCTTATTCAATATATAGTACTCATGAAGGCGATAAAATTTAGTCGGGAAAACCTGAAGCGAATAAGATTAGTTACTATCCTGGTGAGATTCGTAAAACGAGGCCAAATTTCCAGTTAACGCAATATTACCGGAGATCAGTATTGAAGACGGTAATAACGAAATATGACGTGTGGATGTGAATTATTGTAGGTTCTTGTGAGCTAAACCAGTTTAAATAACTCTGTATTGAGCGAATCATATTTTTCCAGCTGGTCAATTAATTTCGAAGGTTTATCACTGTATTCATAGACTTCCAAAATTGAACCGTTACTGAGCCTTGATGATGGAAGCAGTAAGGACATCTGAAACGTTGGTAAAGTGCCGTGTAGTTTGGTAGAAGTTTTCCGACGTTTCAGAGATCCTTGTTGTCTTTATCATTAGGGCGATGAGTACTGATGATGGAGGCAGCAAGGGCCTCTGAAACGTCGGTAAACTTATATCAGACTATACGACGCAACAACCCTGAAGACATCCATCTCCTTTAAAATCTAATTTGAAGCCAAATTATATTTTAGCAGTAGCTACAGATTTTAACGAAGATTGGATGGAATTATAATATTAAAAGGACCATAAAGAACGCCTGTAATGCTAGTAAATATTGGAAACAAGTAGAATAGTCTTAATGACTGATATAGAGGATAAAACAAATCAGACTTAGAGAATCGAATTAGGTAGTTCATTCCGCTTTATTATGTGGATTTGGTTTAGGTTTAAAGTTTTCGTATAAAGCAGTAGCTTATTCACACAGACACTACCATTTAAAGCAGGCCATTCGTAGTAAAATAAAAGACTCGATCTTATCACAACCGTAAGTGAGATGAAGTTAACATGAACGTGTTTCCGCTAGACAAGAAACTATGTACTTCTCTGTTTCTACAAGACAGACATGTTGAATCTGAGAACAAGATATACTACTTAACATTCCACGTTCCCAATTTGGGGTTAACATAATCGATTATGCAAACGATACGTGTTGGTAGATACTCTGTGTATTAAATCTTCTATTCCCGGAAAGGATGTCTTTGAAAATCCTTTTCAGATAAAAATAAATTCCAATTAATTTAAATGCAATAATAATAATTATGATACAGGAGAAAATTATTCCATAAATGTTTCTGACAATGATTGAGTCATTATAGAAACACTGTGTTGGATATTTTCTATTGTTTTTGGTAGTGTTTGTCAAACTAGGGGCCACGGCCTCCCTGGGATCCTTGTAGCTTAAGTCAAGGAGACGCGAGATGTAAAAATATTTTTTTTTGCGTTATTGAACCACAAAAAAAAAAACGAGTGGTATTGGTAAACCAATACAGAAGTTCCCCTTCTATTAATATTTTTTAGACAAATTTCGGATCTCCGTACAATACTGGGATAAAATGTTTTATTAATAATATTGAACAATAAATGCATCGGCGATATTCCCAATTATCCCAAACAACCCTTTGAATACGGAACTTGCCTAAATAACACCCAAAGATTTAGTCCATACCGCAAAGAAAACACAACCACAAGATCAACTGGTTAACGCTGTTTAGGAAAAGTATCTTTGTCTATTACGACAATCAGAAGAAATCCATAAACACACTCTGCTGGCAAAATGTAGAGTTATAGTTTAGATTCCTAGTTTTCGAAACGTACAAAACTGTGTAACATATTCCGAAGATGTAGTGTGTCAGGTTTGCGAACTGCAAACAGCCTCCAACTCTGTGTGACCTCCGCTGTCCGACATAACTGGAATTTAAATTGTACTGTCTGAGTTAAAATCTTTGGAGTGCTGTAGTACGTACGTATATGGAAGACGCAGTGTCACGTAAGAAGTTTAGTACTTCAAAGGTTGATATAATTTGTATTGTTCATCTAAAGATTATTACAGTTTCCCATGTTATTTACTCTTATAAAAGGTCTCACAACCAGAAACATGTCATTAAATCATCTGTACAGTTATTTAAGTAAATTAAGTGTTATATTCTCAGTAAAGTACTCATTGTTATCTTCTGAATGAGAACCACTCTCTATATTCAAGTAAAGTTCGCGACTGTAATCTTGAGACTTGCAAGGAATGCAGGAAGTCCGAAGCGTTAAAGGCTGACGCTATCTCCCCTCCTTCACCCCACGTCCTCACCCAGCAAGTCTCAAGATTACAGTCGCGAACAGTAGTGGTTCTGGTATACCAAGATGTATTGTAACTCGGAAATGTATACGGTTAAAAGAAAATTACGTGATTGTCTACACGCCAAATTTTGTTTAAGATATTTCGTTATTATTAAGACTATTATTTATAAACAATTTAGAGACGTGTAAACTTGCTTATAGCACAAATCACGAGCGATCGATGTAATAAATCGAGATATTCGAAAGTCTCTATTAGATAAAATTTCGTATTATTCTCCCCATCTTCGCCCAGGTTTTCCAAAAATGTCCTCCTTTCAGTTTTTAGCTCAAATTGTTGATGCATGTTCTCAAACAGCCTGTCTTTTTCGTTAGACTTCTGTAGCAGATTTAAGAGCAATGGTGATAAATTTTTCAGGTTATTCTGAATTAGAAATGCATCAGAGAAATATTTGTCTAACTGTAATCTTCATTTAAATACATTTTAATTAGTTTTATAGATATACGGAATTAATTGAGAATATATTCCCTGTCTGAGGTCCTTATATCACGTAAGAATCAACTTAACATCCATGTGAGTAGTTTAGACCTGCATTCGTGCTCACTACTTTGTTTTTTGTGCTCTGATGTTTTTACATCTGTGATGATTGCCTTCTCTCGCAGTCCAGAAACCACAATCCACATTGTCATTGTTTCTTGTAATGGTTGTGGAATGTGGTGTGTAATGACACCAACTGAAACCTGAAGTACTGGTCAGGTTTCCATATTTTATAGCTGAATCAGATTTGTTTGGTGCAGTCACCTGGAAATGGCAGTAGAGCCAACTGCTCATTATGAAACTAATACCAAATATACCTCGAAAAGTGTTCAATGTCCAATAGGCCTGTAATCGAGAGACTTGTTGATATTGAGGAAAGTTATGTTAGTGATTCAATAAACTTGTAAAACACTGATCCAAGAAAACTTAAATTACACCCAAGAAACATTTATAAAAGAAAGAATTTTGTAAAAATATAATCGCTTGTATTTCATGGCATATTTAGCTGACAAATGAATGTTCCTATCGATTTTTGCTGTCAAATAGGCGAATACTGAAAACTGTATCTGATATATCTGATGGGTTTTGGCGTCTCGAAGACTCGTAGATAGATGCCTACGTTTCGTAGAAACCTACTGTCTCCACTTCTAGGGTTGACGTGGCAATGCTGGGAAGTGTAGTAGTATTTTCAATTCAGCCTGAAGACTAAGACAGTATTTTTCCAAAACGTTGTCATTTTTCTACGAGCCTTCGAGGTGTACAAAACCCAGAAGACTATCACCAAGATGCTTAAGGCTTCGACCGGAATGTTCTTTTGTTAAATCTTATGTGGTACCGCCTGATTCGACTTCTAATGGTTAAGTGAAGTGTTTTCTTCGCGGTACGGTCTGGATTCGTAAATATTATGAAGACGAGCTTCGGCTTCAAAGGGTTAACCAGCTGATTTTCGTAATGGTTAAGTGAAGTGTTTTCTTCGCGGTACGGTCTGGATTCGTAAATATTATGAAGACGAGCTTCGGCTTCAAAGGGTTAACCAGCTGATTTTCGTAATGGTTAAGTGAAGTGTTTTCTTCGCGGTACGGTCTGGATTCGTAAATATTATGAAGACGAGCTTCGGCTTCAAAGGGTTAACCAGCTGATTTTCGTAATGGTGAGGTGTAGTGTTTTCTTTGCGGTACGGACTGAATTCATAAATAATATTCAGACGATCTTCGGCTTCAAAGGGTTAATGCCGTCAAAACCTCGAATCTGTAACTGATGTTAGTAAAATGGAACCTTTAGTGGTTCATAATATCGATCCTAGGTAGGATCACGTCATGGTCGATGTCACTTAAAGCGTTTTGTCGAGATATAACGAGTGTTTGAAAGGCCGAATGAGTTCTGTCTTTGTATACAAAAAATAAAACGCTATTGAATGAACTCTTTTAAACATTTTATGGACTGACAATTCTTTGCTAACTGTCGTCTTTCTTTTGTTAAATAAACAGTGATTATTCTGTGACAGTGTCCTAAAAGAACTTGGGGATAAAAGAAATACATGACTATTTAAGACAGCTGGCTTATGACGCTTGGGAACTATTTGAAAAGCCTTCATGGACGAATGAGTTTCTCGTTAGTATAATGATTATGCTTGGTTTAGATCGGGGTATTGAATGATTACGTGCCTTTTTTAAGACCCCCCAGGACAGAAGAGGTTTAAGTAACCTTTGTGTTCTGTGCCACGAATTTGTGGACAAAGTTCAAATCACGATGAATGAAACGTGCTGTTCAGATTTGACCATCAGTCTTCTCTGCGTATTTACCAGAGTACATAAATATGTAAGGAATACAGATAAGTAATGTTTGATTATTTACTTTTTCATCGGCATTCCCTTGGACTAATGGAATCGTCAGTCTCAAGGTTCAAGAGGAAATAACTGTGTGGTTATGTGAAGATGATGTCGAATGTTAAAGTATGCTTTCTTGCAGTAATCATTTACGTTCAGATTAATATTTTAATATTTTCCGTCAAATCACAATTTTTAATGAGATATACCGCCACGGTGGTATAGCGGTCAGAACACTAGCCTTGTAAGCCTGGGGTCCCGGGTTCAATTCCCGGTGGTGCTCAAATTTATAACTTGTGTTGGGCAAGGCCGTGGTCTAGGCATCACGGAGTTTTCCTCCGGGGGCTTCCCCGGTTTCTCCGTGGCATCCCAACAATTACTCCACTCACACACAGAAGAAGGCAATGGCAAACCACTTCTGATCATCTCTGCCAAGAATGTATATATGTATGAGCAGGTCCCTGACAACCTGAAGAGGTTGGAAGGATCCTGTTCATGATATATGGACCTGTCGTCAGACAGAACACTACAAATAAAAAAATAAATAAAATATATAAAATATTTAAAATATCATTTCACGTTCCACATCGAATGATTAAATTTAATCTAAATTTTCATAATCAACATATTTACGTGGAATACGTGACAGGATGTATCATTTTAGTCAGAAATGTATTTAGATTCCTCAATTTATGGGAATATATTGTTTTTTAAGGCTTCAAATAAATTCTCGATCGCCTTTTGTCTTTAACAAATTGTTAGTTTAATAACAGATGATGGTGGTCTGATCAAAATGATATTCTTCGCTACCCAGTAGCTTACCCAACGAATATTTAATAAGGCCGGAGTTCGATCCCCGACGGGGGCAGAGGACTTTTCCTCCAGCCTCTGCGTTCAGACCGGTTCTGGGGCCCACCCAGCCTCCTATCCACTAGCCTGATGCTGACCACTCACCCCCATCTAGTGCCGAGGTCAAAAATTAGTAGGAGCCATACCTCCTCTCCCCCCAAGCGTCTACATGGCGTATAGTGGGACAGCTTTACATGAAGATTTGCTGTCATATACTGCGCTGTAAGATGAAGAAGACACTGGACCCAATGACGACCTTACTGTAAATCATGACAGCTGAGACATTGAGTTAAAACTGATGGGACATAGCTCTTACAGTTTTTGATGGGTTACATAGAGTTGTAACTAGGATGGATTTTATCTGTGCCTGCGAGGCGAACTCTCTGCTACTAGGTTTAACGTGCAGACTCTCCTAATGATTGATTCCAGCATCTAAAGTAGCAACGTCACGATTGCCATCCTCATAAGAGGATTTATTTTCCATAATAATACATGTTATTAAATAATACGTATGTTTAAGATTAACATTTCAAAACCGGCGCTTAAATTTTGTGAGATAAAATTTGTTATAAGATATTGTAGGTGCGTCATATTGTGATTTTATTTAAAAATAGTATTAAAATATATTAAAAATTGTCCGTCAATCACAATAAAGTAATATAAGATAATTAAATGGTTAAAATATTATTCTTTGTTCCGTATCGAGTACTCGATTTACAACCCCATTTTTAATGCACTCCAGTACCTTGACCTCAACCCTGACAAACCGCCTTTCATCCACTAACACCGCAGTCAATAACCAACCTCGCTCCGATACGATGTACTTCTGATCTCTCCTCTTACAAATTCGATATTACTTCTCTGGTAAGTTTATACGTTCACTTTCATTTATTTATTTTGTTTTCTATATTCAATTTCATTAATGGTTTTGAATCCTTTAATTCACAGACCAATATACGCAGCATTAACATCACTCCGACAATACGATTGCATCAATGATATATAACACAACAATAAATGTTGAAACAATATGAAAAATGAAGAAATGATAAGAAAATTAAAAATTAGTAATTGAATTAAGAGTTTATAACATACACCTGATGACGGCTCTATGAAAGCCGAAACATGTCGAGAATGTTCCATATGTAAATCGAGTACTCGATACGGAACAAAGGAAAATATTTTAACCATTTAATTATCTTATATTACTTTATTGTGATTGACGGACAATTTTAATATATTTTTAAAATTTGTTATGTTTAAATTGTGAATGTAAGCCGAGTCTGTCGCGAGGCTATAAAACAGATTTATATGTGACCAGGACAGATCCAAAGAACGTGAGACCAGTATCATTTATGACGTTGTCTGTTAAAGTAACGTATTTGATATTCTCGACGTTTTTGTGTCGGTTCACGTTGAATGTTCGGTCTTGACGGTTCTTTAATAAGTTTTGTTATTTCAAGATTAACAGCGTTTGGGATGGATCTCAGTACATCTGAATTATAAGCTAGAACACTAACCACTAAGCAGACACCAGGGCGGGCCATGATTGGTTGATTTTATGGCCCTAGGAAACTTGTGTTGTGTATGTTGTTATATCCAAACTAATAGAAGGTGCCATATGAAATTTACATCTAAATTGATGGCTGTTTTATCCTAGTATTTTAGTGGTTGGCCTACTGACCTAATACTCAAAAGGTCCCGGATTCGATTCCAGACACTGATGTTAAATTTAAATCATTATCAAACAGAAAAAGGTGTTCTTGGTCTATATTTTTATTCTGAATAGCAGATATATTAAATGGCTGTCTTTTGGGTTGTAACGTCATGTTGTCTGGTAGAAGTTCACCAACATTTCAGAGGTCCTTGCTGCCTTCATCATCATCGCCCTGATGATGGAGTTAGCAACGACCGAATCGGAACTTTTCAGAAAATGGCTATCTGTTGTTACAAGCCTTTAGAGAAACCTAATTGTTTGATGCACAATTTTGGGGAGATAAATACTTGCTTATTTAAATAGATTAGCATGAACATTTTTGAGACATTACGAACTGGTCTCAGAATTACGGCTTCAATTGTTTTAGATCTTGTGATTGTCAAGTCTGTTAGTCATTGTCACGTGGTATCTTAATCCTGGGGTTGCACTGTTCAAATCCAACGTAGGGCACGGGGTACCGTTTTTATTCTGACGTTGTATCCCCAAATTATGAAAGGAGGCGGCCTCCAGGTGTGTATGCCAAATGGCGATTTATTTAATACACACTGCTTGACTTTTGACAGATGTTGGTCCCTCAGTTTTTGGGGGCTGTGCAGTTGACTAACCCCCCCCCCCATTATTATAAAAAAATATAATTTTATGAAATTTTACACGGGGTCTGAAGTTACTTAATAATTTTTGAGGTCTCATGAACGTCCGTTGAAACAAATATATTGTCTATGTTAAATTGGATTTATTAATGAATAATTAAAAACATAATTGTTTTTCAGACATCGGAGCTAATGGGATAAAATTACGCGTTGATGTTCTAAATCATCCTGTATATACGGTGAACACCAGTAACATAACCGAATATAAAATAAAACTAATCTCATAAAAATTAATGAGACTAATAGCATGTTCACCTTCAAACTTAAAGTCTGGGAGTTAAGAGCGTTATATTTTAGTAAGCTGTCTTACGAGGTCGTGATTTCGAATTCCGCTCGATTAGTCGCGTCCGTGTTGTAGTGTAAAGAGATACTTTTATGATACACGATAAGATGAGTAAGGTTATCAAACCAGACGGAAAGTGAAACTTTAAATTAAAAGTTTTAATTTCGACCACATGTAACATGGATAGATGACGGTAATATTAAGAGCTCCACATATTAGGGGATAGATTAGGATAGAAAAATATGAACGTACCGAAGGCACTCAAACCGATTTTATTTTATATGTTCAGAACCAGAATTATTTTGCACTGTTATTTAAAAACCTTCTAAAACGTTACGACACAAAAATTGGCGGTATATTTGCACAAGTTCAACTCTTAATATCCTTAATTCGTTCTACAAATATCTCGAAAGAAAACCCAAATTGTTTGTAATATCTGAGGTATTCACGGCGGTGAGTACAAAGATGGCTGTGTAGTCTGTTAGAAGTTTATTAACGTATCAGAGGTCCTTGTTGCCTGATGATGGAGGCAACAAAGACCTACGAAACGTCGGCATAATTCTACCAGACTGCACGGCGCAACAACCCGGAAGACAAACATTTTCAGGCCAAAATTATGACGAAATGTTTTAAACCACGAAAATAGAACAATAGATGTTTTATCAAGCTTTAACTGCTAAATTATTGAATCTGTGTGCCTTATTCAGTAAGACGACTAACTAAGGCCTGAACGGTCGAGCTTTGATTCCTGGCGGGATCAAGATTTTTTCCATCAATTCCACGGAGGTTCTCAGAATATCAGTGGGTTTTTTTTAAAAAATGCCATGTCTTCGTTCTTTGACGCGTGGTATTAGAACGATCATAATTTAATGTTTCATACCTGCGGGTTGTGAATCTAACAACAGAAATCTTAAGTTGATATAATTGCGTCATATTGTGAATTAAAATTTAATTATTCGTGTTTTTTTTCCGTCTAATCACAATTGTATATAAATAAAATTATACATAAGATATTAAAATATCATTTACATATTTGGTACAACTTTTTACTACATGTTTCGGTTACATTGAACCATCTTCAGGTGTAAAGTTAAAAGTTAAAAATTATAATCTTATAAACCTAAACTTAATTACTGTTGTTGTGTAACTTCTGATGATGTTTACTGCCAAATTCATTGGAATGAGGGTATATTTTGAAGTGATAGTGGTTTAACATTGGCCGAGGAAGAGCGTGGGTATGTCTTGAAGGTATTCAGAAGTACTAACGTATCCGAGGAGAACTGGATCAATACTTTGGAAGTAAACATCATCAGAAGTTACACAACAACAGTAATTAAGTTTAGGTTTATAAGATTATAATTTTTAACTTTTAACTTTACACCTGAAGATGGTTCAATGTAACCGAAACATGTAGTAAAAAGTTGTACCAAATATGTAAATTATATTTTAATATCTTATGTATAATTTTATTTATATACAATTGTGATTAGACGGGGAAAAAACACGAATAATTAAACAGAAATCTTCTTGAATAACGCAAAAGATTTTTACATACAATTATAAAAAAAAAAACTACAACCTGTTTCAGATACTGGAGCTATAACACAGATTCTATCGCTTACACGCGCCAAAGAAAAAGAGAGAGTGAGGGAGATAAGGTAATCTAATAGTTCAAGACAATACACTTTGATCAAAGAAACATAAACAAGCAGTGATCATACTGTGTACTCAGTTCACGAGTGTTCTGATTTGCGAAGATAAATCATAATATAAATCTAATACGAGGTGCGATCGGAAAGTTTCCAGACTGTGTCAATAGAGGGCGAACCGGATGTAGTACGAGCTTCTGCCGCTAGGGGGTGCGGCCTACATTCATAGTGATTCAGTGTGCCAGATGGTGCTTGACAGGCTGACAAAGAAAAATTTCCAGGGATGCTTCCAGGCTTGGCAGCGGCGCTGGGATCGTTGTGTTCACTCCCAGGGGAACTACTTCGAGGGTGATGGATGAATTTAATACCTGAGATAAGTGTACGGGTTTTTATAGGCGCAGTCTTGAAACTTTCCGATCGCACCTCGTAAATATTGAGGTTAATTCTGACAGCGGGGAAGTTTATCAAGAAATCATACGTAATATGATGTCTCGTAATCAAATAACCGGATTGATTCTGTACAAAAACAAATGTTAGTGTACTGATTGTCCGATCAGAGAACTGAGTCGATCTTGAAGCATAATTGCCTAGCAGAAACGCTGGAGAAATCTTTATCAAATCGGTAAAAATTGTTAATACTTAATTTAAATAGAAGTTATTTGTCGTGTAGTGGCGTGCTGAACTTACGAAACAGAATATACCACTGTCAATTCAAAAGCATTAAATATTTAATTGCTGGTAATGACATTACGATGCAGATGTCTATAACGGTTTCAAAGACGTGATGGAATAATGTTTTTAGGATAGCATTTATATATTCAATGTAAGACTTGAGGTTCTCACAGCGGTGAATATGAAGATTTCTGTCTTCTGGGTTATTGCGCTGTGTAGTCTGGTCGATGTTAACCAACGTTTCAGAGGTCATACTGCCACCGTCATCAGGGTATGAAGATTTCTGTCTTCTGGGTTGTTGCGCTGTGTAGTCTGGTCGATGTTAACCAACGTTTCAGAGGTCATACTGCCTCCGTCATCAGGGCGATGAATATTCATACTGCCTCCGTCATCAGGGCGATGAATATTCATCGCCCTGATGACGGAGGCAGTATGACCTCTGAAACGTTGGTTAACATCGACCAGACTACACAGCGCAATAACCCAGAAGACAGAAATCTTCATTTATATATTCCTTTCAACGAATGCGCTGGGTGATAGAATTCTTGGTTGACTGTTTTAGAGGGAAATAAATTCTAATCTGATACCATAATTCATTGACATAAAAGTTCTTAAAATAGTGTAGTTGCGTCATATTGTGATTTATTAAATTAAAATTAAATTATTTGGTTATTCCGTCAAATCACAATGTATTTAAAATAAGATAATTAAAATAATTAAAATATCATTCTGTGTTCCATATCGAATAATCGATTTACAATTGGAACAGTTACAACATGTTTCGGTTTTATTAAACCATCATCAGTTTTAAATTTAATATAATTTTACACCTGATGATGGTTTAATAAAACCGAAACATGTTGTAACTGTTCCAATTGTAAATCTATTATTCGATATGGAACACAGAATGATATTTTAATTATTTTAATTATCTTATTTTAAATACATTGTGATTTGACGGAATAACCAAATAATTTAATTTTAATAAAAGTTCTTAAAAAATCTTTGTAATAAAAAGTTATTTGTCATCCATATTTTTTGACTTTGAAAATGCTTCGACAATAAAACACTAAATCCATATTAACAGTCACTTCATAAACTGTATCCCAGTGGATATTTAACAAGAATTTGCTGAAACCTAAACTCGCTCTCGTCAACTGGGTCTCGAGTTTCAACACAAAACATCACGCCTGTTATTTAAATTTCAGAACACGTTTAACATGTGAGTATATTAACAGCTTACATTAGTAGTACCCTGCTCTGCATTGTATACAATTGTTTCAGGCACGGAACATACCTAATCTTGTACGAACGTACGTTAACATGCAAACCATTCAGTAATTAGACTTTATATCAGAATATCTGGAGTGATTCTTTTGTTCTCTTATGGAGGTCAGCGTAGCCCTACCCGCGGGCTACATCCTACTCGAGATCACTTGTAACCAGGCCCGCGAATTTCTTTTAATATTACTAGTTACTATAAGTGTATATATTAACTTTACGCAGAAGGATTTGAAAAATAATATCGTGATTCTTATGTCCCCTGATGCTTTATGTGCAAACTTTCTAGCTAAAAAATTATGTTAGATACGAGATTTTTCAGGACCAAATTTATAAATGATATTTAACTCTATAGTAATTTATGCAATGTTTCAATAAAATTTATATTTGAGTGTAGATTGTACTATGGTAATTTGTAATTTTGGAATAAGTATTGTTAATGATATGGAAATTGTATGTTAATTTTCAAAAATAGTGTAAGAAGGGGTTTCTTGGCCCTTGGTTCCGACAGGAAAATTGTTGCTGGCGAAAGAGTTGGATCACCGTGGTGTAGGTGAATTTCTGATAGTTCAACTGCGATGATATTGTAGCGAATTGATTTTAGTTAACACGTTGTAAATTAGGAATGTAGAGATTTCAATTTACCGAAATCACACCATTAAAATATTTTTTATATCTTAATTGCGTCATGTTTGTGTCTTATTGATACAATATTTTATTTTCCGTCTATACACAAACTTAAAATAATGTTGTTTAAAATTACTTAAAATTATAACATTCTCAGTAGATACTGCATCTTGTTACATTTTTTGTATCGACGACATGTTTCAATGTGTATTACGCAACGCAAAATGTATAACAGTTTTTAAAATATATTAAAATTGATAGACCTGATGATGATGTGATACACATTGAAACATGTCGTCGATACAAAAAATGTAACAAGATGCAGTATCTACTGAGAATGTTATAATTTTAAGTAATTTTAAACAACATTATTTTAAGTTTGTGTATAGACGGAAAATAAAATATTGTATCATTAAAATATTGTTCGTGCTCTCTGCTGGAGTACACCCCGGAATATTGATTACTGAAGCAAGTGGGACGTATAGTTACCACTAGACTTTAAAAGGTTAAAAGTAAGTACTACTCTGTATTTTATTTCGGACATAAATGTCTTCCTATTTTCTTTTTAGTTGAACCAATGCGTGATTTAAAACTGGCGTGCAATTGTGGCCACATTTTTCGTGAACTATAATTACGAACGATCCAGAAGTTGACGCTTTCTAGGAGGTATAATTACAAGTTTACACTATATAAAAGACTTCTGTGATATTTAACGTGTCTATAAAACACTGTTTAAGTAAGCTTAACAACCATTTTGTCACCACCATTTCCCCCGTGCCTTCTTAATATTCTTTTAGTTTTGAAGGATAATTGCCTTACTTGAGGGTTTAGATTATCACAAGACTTTCAGTAGCCACTGTAGCAATTCTAAGTAACTGAGTTTTCGATATAATGATTTTCCGAAGGTATTTGTAAGTATTCAATTTTTAACTTTCAACTTTAACTTACAAGTTAAAAGTAGGAGTTATCTATTGTAAAAAATTGGGGTTTATTATTTTTACTACACAATCCGACAACTGGATTACATTTCAAATAATCTTTCTTCGTCACAACACAATATTTTCCCAGTACAAATTTTAAAATTATCCTTCCATATGTAACTTCCTGTCTCAAGTAAACGATGTGGTATTTAAACTGTTATACGGAATTTCTTATCATTTATATCGCTTTGAAGTTTATGTAATTTGCTTATTTGCTAACATAAAACAGTAGAAGTTGAGAAAAATATTTTATGAATTTCTGTCCTACAAATTCGTAAATAATTACTCGGTGTCTTCAATACACGACATTTACAGGAATAGGAATTTTGATTACACTCGCCCTTATTTTATAAATGCTCAGTAATTCTGTACTGCCGACTCAACCCTAAACAAAAGAGTTAATGTTACACATGAACAATTTAAAGGTGTGGAGGTGAGGTACGAGTTAACCGGTCTAAATCAGGACTAGTCTTGGTTTCCAGGAAGGCATCTACGGTGGGGAACACCAACATTTCTTCGTTTGTGTTCGGGATACACTATTAGATGGAAGACAGTAGATTCTATGTGAGATGTTGCTGATTCTCACAGCTAAGCCGCGAAGCGAGAATGTCTGTGACGTAGATCCTATAACTTAGCGATGTTTAATCCAAAGACCGAGAAAACATGGTTCGGAAATAGGTTACCTCCGAAGGGTCTCGTGTTCGAAACGGTTTATTGAATTATTCTCTGTCTCCATGGAGACCCAGCTAATCAAGATATTCCTCGCTTTTTGTATAACCAGAAGTTTTATTACCGTGTACACAAGAGCCCGTCAACAGTCCCTATCCTGAGTCAGTTCAATCCAATCCACACCCTTCAACCTTAAGTCCATGGTATCCAGTTTAATATTATCCTTCCATTTACGCTTAGGTCTTCCTGGTGGTCATTTTCCTTGCTTTCCGGTCAAAATGTGCACATTTCTCATTTCCGTTCTCTGTGCATGCCTATCGCGTCTTGTATTTTGTCCTGGCTTATATAAAGACGAAGATTGGACCCTTGACTGCTTGAACAACTTCTTACGCGGTTTTCGAGCTGAGTATGGCATTACTTAGCGCTGATGAAAACTCAGATCTAGATAGTGTGAAGAACCTCCCTTCACCTCAGTCTAAGATCTTCTTTGTTATCACTGAATGAACCTGTCAGTCCATTGTCGTCTGACAGTGAGAGATTCGAATTCTTGGAATGTTAAAGAATACGAATGATGGGTTGAAATTAGTGAATTAGGATGAATCAGAGCGAAGAAAGATGCTTGTTAGACCTAGAGGCTTCCGCTGTCACACACGACGTCGTACTTTATGGCACGAAGTACGTAACTAATTCTCCGGCAGTATAAATTTCAGATTTAGCGATTCTGGACACGATCATGAACTAGTCTCATCCAGTTCCCATCCCCAAAACCTATTTCCGTAACTAACAGACTAACCAGATGGCTTACAGAACTCAAAGGTTCATCACCGAATTAACCAAAGCCCTCCACCGGACCCTGTCCTGGGCCAACAAAATCCACTCTCCTTCAACTCCTATCTCCCATAGATCCCGCCTGAGATTATCCTCCCATCTACGTCTAGGTCTCCCCAGAGGTCTCTTCCCCTCAGGCTTCCCAAATAGTGGACCCAACCAACCAGATGGCTTAGTGAACCCGAAGGTTCATCACCGAATTAATCAAAGCCCTCCACCGGACCCTGTCCTGGGCCAACAAAATCCACTCTCCTTCAACTCCTATCTCCCATAGATCCCGCCTGAGATTATCCTCCCATCTACGTCTAGGTCTCCCCAGAGGTCTCTTCCCCTCAGGCTTCCCAAATAGTGGACCCAACCAACTAGATGGCTTACGGAACCCGAAGGTTCATCACCGAATTAACCAAAGCCCTCCACCGGACCCTGTCCTGGGCCAACAAAATCCAGTCTCCTTCAACTCCTATCTCCCATAGATCCCGCCTGAGATTATCCTCCCATCTACGTCTAGGTCTCCCCAGAGGTCTCTTCCCCTCAGGCTTCCCAAATAGTGGACCCAACCAACCAGATGGCTTACTGAACCCGAAGGTTCATCACCGAATTAATCAAAGCCCTCCACCGGACCCTGTCCTGGGCCAACAAAATCCACTCTCCTTCAACTCCTATCTCCCATAGATCCCGCCTGAGATTATCCTCCCATCTACGTCTAGGTCTCCCCAGAGGTCTCTTCCCCTCAGGCTTCCCAAATAGTGGACCCAACCAACTAGATGGCTTACGGAACCCGAAGGTTCATCACCGAATTAACCAAAGCCCTCCACCGGACTCTGTCCTGGGCCAACAAAATCCAGTCTCCTTCAACTCCTATCTCCCATAGATCCCGCCTGAGATTATCCTCCCATCTACGTCTAGGTCTCCCCAGCGGTCTCTTCCCACGTCAGAAATATACATTAGTAGTCACGAAGGCTAGCTGATGCTGACTGGTTTAACTCTTTACCACGTGACAGTCTTTGGTGCGGTGCAACTAGTAATCTTGCCTTCTTGCATACTTGAGGATGGTTTACGTTGTGGGGAGGACACGGTTAGGTCATTTTAGACCGAATACAAAAGAAACCTTTTAAAATACGGATCCTGTCTTGGAGGACAAAATGCTTTCGCATCGGAAGGACACACCTCGAGTCACTCAAGCAAGCAACTTTGTCCGACGCCCCGGGCCTCTCCCGATGACACCCGAAGTCACGTCGGTGTCTGAGGCAGCAATCCAGTGCAGAATTGTCGCCAGTTTCCGGGATCTTTGCATGGTCTTTGCAATAGTGCGTGGAATTCATCCTTGTTACATCTTCATGCAAAATGTCGGTCATCTACATTCACTTGTATTTTTACTTTTCACATTTTCTTCACATCCGAATTGTCCGATATCCAATGATCTGCAACTTTCATGGCGACTAAGTATAATAAATTATTCTCGGGCTACCACCCGTGGAAGGTGCCTTAATGAAGAACGTTTCGAGAACCATCTTCGTCCTCAGGGTATTGCGATGGCAAGAAGAATTTATAATGTCCAATATCCTGGTATATACTACATCATGCTCTTGTCTGGGTCCTGATCGATACCTGACCTAACAGTGTGCAAAATGTGTCCTTGTCCTGTTCCAGACTTGACCGTGCCTTGCCCCAGAGTGTGAAACAGCCTTTATAAAGGTCAGGTTCCTAATGTAACTCAGCAGGATGTTAACCGTTTGATCGGTTGGTTGCGTGGGAGAGGTTAAAACAGAACTTGTCCCGAAGTGCGTTTGAATTACAAAGGAGTTTTCAAACGATAACATTTACGTATTCACAATCTGTGTTTGCAGAACTATTTTCTGTGCTAATTCTCCTTCTTCTGGATTTTATGATTTTATCTTGTGGTCTTTTCCAACTCAGAATTAACATCTGAAAACATAAGATATTTCTAAACTAGGACATTCATAAAGAGACCGATGCCTCGAGTGGGGCTCAAACCCATTATCCCAGTTTTCAAGGAAGCCTAGATGAAAAGGAGAACAGGTTATAAAGCCAGTTTGTACGTAGTGGCAATAAAATTCTTTCTATTTTGTCGGTGGCCCTACGCTTTGCTGATCCAGGTATCAGTAGTCTATTGCAGTGGTATTCAACCTGGGGTACGCGTACCCCCGGGGGTACGCAAAGACATCTTAGGGGGTACGTGAAATTTAAAAAATATATTATTTTATGATAAACACTGAATAATCAGTAATGTAATTTATTTAATTTATTGTAGATGTAGATTATATACTATGTATAACTTGAATTATACACCAACAATTTTGGGGGTACAAAGTTGAAGAGAAATTATATCTGGGGGTACGCGAAGACATCTTAAGGGGTACGTGAAATTTTAAAAAAATCATATTTTATGATAAACACTGAATAATCAGTAATGTAATTTATTTAATTTATTGTAGATGTAGATTATATACTATGTATAACTTGAATTATACACCAACATGGTCTTCTAACTTGGAGAACCATGAACACAGAACACTAAATAATAATAATTGTTTGTAATTATATTATTTTAAATGTACATTTCTCTGTTGATTTCCTTTAAATAATAGTAGAACGCATCTTTGTTTAACGAATTTTTACTTGAAGATTTCTGTCTTCTGAGTTGTTGCGCTGTGTAATCTGGTCAGGTCTGTCGCCGCGATGATGGAGACAGCAATGACCTCTGAAACGTCGGTAAACTTCTACCAGACTACACAGTGCAAGAACCCAGGACACGACCGTCTTCATACTAGCTGCTATGAGAAATTTAAATAGAACTTCCGGTTACTGAAAGACTTTCCAGGAACATAGCCGTCTCGTAAAACGAAGACATCGTGTTACCCTTGAAACGTTTGCGACTAACGTCAAGAATTGGACCTTCAGTATTATAACAAAAAGTTTAATATTTATTACTTGGTAAAGATGAATAATTGTGTTTTTAATTTAGTAACATATGAACAATGTAATATCACGATATCGTGAAAATGTTAAGAGTTTATTTGAACCAGCCAGGAGCTACGTTCTCTCTGTTCGCCATTGGCTTTTGTCGTATCTTCACTTCGGCGACGTTGCAGCGGCCGCCATGGTAAGTCATTGTGACTTGGCAGATACGTTCGGTTTTTATAATGGACAAAGAGCTTGCCGGAGCGAAAGCTTCTTTCTTGGAACAGACATCTCTTTAAGATACTTACTATAATATACGTTTCCAGAGATAATATCTTAGGTTTAAGGCAGTAACACTTACCTAACTATAAACGTGGCAGTGTATTAAAGTTAGCTTTAGAGCTACCAACTCGGGTTCAGTGTGGTCCTTTAACCCTCTGAAGACGAAGCTCGTATGAGTAATTTTAAAGAATTCAGTCCGTACCGCAAAGAAAACACAGCACTTGCCCATTACAAGATGGTTTCCGCTGTTTAAAGCACTTCGGAAATGTATTTACCACTGGGGTTTAAAGATTTAATATACAGATGACTTGTTATAAGAGATTTCTATATCCGAGGCTTTGTTTTCGTATCATGAACATCAGATCCTATTTTCGGTGGCAGTTTCACTGACTCCCCCCCACAATTTTGGACCCGGCGACTACAAATTAAGGCTTCTCATTGTGTATTATTCAGAAAATCCACCGGTATGTTGCCGACATGTTTTACGCGTTTTCGATATACGCGGTGATTATCAGGAACGCAACCTCCGCGTATAACGAGAGTCACCTATATTCCTTTACTGTTGTCGTCACATATAAAGTAAAGATAAAGGTTTATATCTTAATTGCGTCATGTTTGTGTTTTATTGATACAATATTTTATTTTCCGTCTATACACAAACTTAAAATAATGTTGTTTAAAATTACTTAAAATTATAACTACCTTTTACTACTTCTTATTAACATATTCATTTACATTTTATTACGTTATATTACGTATTAATTTTTTGAATTATTGTATTTCCTATGTCAATATCCAAAATCATGATTTGAAAATTAATTTTACAGATATAAAACATCCAAGTACAACCTCCAAAATTAAAAGAAGAGACTTAAAAATTAAAAATAAAACAAATCAAAATAACCAATATACGCAACGCAAGATGTACAACAGTTTTTAAAATATATTAAAATTGATAGACCTGATGATGATGTGATACACATTGAAACATGTCGTCGATACAAAAAATGTAACAAGATGCAGTGTCTACTGAGAATGTTATAATTTTAAGTAATTTTAAACAACATTATTTTAAGTTTGTGTATAGACGGAAAATAAAATATTGTATATGTAAATATAAAGGTTTTCATGTGCTTAATTAAGCACAAAAGAAGTCTCATGTAGAGCGAAGGTGTAGTTGTATGCAGTAACCTCGGCAATAGATGAAAGTGTGTGACCAACTTTACCCCAGGACAGAAGGCCCCGGTGGCTATGGTTAGGAGGCTGGGTGGGCCCCAGAGTCGGTCTGGGTGAAGTGGAGAAGAGAAAAGCTCTGCCCATGACGGGAATCGAACCCCGGTCTTCCACCCAATAGGCTAGGCACTCTGAAAGATAATTGGCTTTGTCCTCGTAAGAGAAATCGAACTGGTGACAAGAGTTTAAATTTTAACGAAGACAAATTAAGAGTAATAGAAATATAATTTAAATGCGATTTAGAAGTGAGAGCTTAAAACGTAAAATGTATAAATAATTATCTTCGCTTAATCTGTTATTTCTGTAATGGTCACGACAAAATCAATCCTTGGGATTTTCGAATAGAAGCATTTAAATTCTTGTAACGGTCATGGAAAAGTCAATTTTTCAAAGGCGTATTTCTACCGGTATGTAGCAGAGGGAGTGACAATATTTATGTCAGTTTGAGGTCACAGGAAGGTAAGTGTCATGCCAAGGTTACGACAATATCAGTTGGAGGGTTTACCGAATATAGGCTTTTGAAATTTTTAAGGTCATTCGGCAGTCATTTTTTCAGACGCATATATATATACTGTTCTGTAGAAACCTAACTGATCATATTCATGACAGATTGAGGTCATGGATAGGTCAACGTCACCACAGGATCACGACAAGATCAGTCCGTGGGTTTTCCGAATAGAGTCCTTTGAAAATTTCAACTTCATTCCGCAGTCATTTTTTCAAACGCATTTATCTGCCGGTCTGTAGAAAACTGACTGACCACATTCATGTCAGATTGAGGTCATGAATAGGTCAACGTCACCACAGGATCACGACAAGATCAGTCCGTGGGTTTTCCGAATAGAGTCCTTTGAAAATTTCAACTTCATTCGGCAGTCATTTTTTCAAACGCATTTATCTGCCGTTCTGTAGAAAACTGACTGACCACATTAATATCAGACTGAGGTCATAGATAGATCAACGTCACCATGGGATCACGACTAGATCAGTCCGTGGGTTTTCCGAATAGAGTCCTTTGAAACTTTCAACTTCATTCGGCAGTCATTTTTTCAAACGCATTTATCTGCCGTTCTGTAGAAAACTGACTGACCACATTAATATCAGACTGAGGTCATAGATAGGTCAACGTCACCATGGGATCACGACTAGATCAGTCCGTGGGTTTTCCGAATAGAGTCCTTTGAAAATTTAAACTTCATTCCGGAGTCATTTTTTCAAACGCATTTATCTGCCGTTCTGTAGAAAACTGACTGACCACATTCATGTCAGTCTGAGGTCATGGATAGGTCAACGTCACCACAAGATCACGACAAGATCAGTCCATGGGTTTTCCGAATAGAGTCCTTTGAAAATTTCAACTTCATTCCGCAGTCATTTTTTCAAACGCATTTATCTGCCGTTCTGTAGAAAACTGACTGACCACATTAATATCAGACTGAGGTCATAGATAGGTCAACGTCACCACAGGATCACGACAAGATCAGTCCGTGGGTTTTCCGAATAGAGTCCTTTGAAACTTTCAACTTCATTCGGCAGTCATTTTTTCAAACGCATTTATCTGCCGTTTTGTAGAAAACTGACTGACCACATTAATATCAGACTGAGGTCATAGATAGGTCAACGTCACCATGGGATCACGACTAGATCAGTCTATGGGTTTTCCGAATAGAGTCCTTTGAAAATTTAAACTTCATTCCGGAGTCATTTTTTCAAACGCATTTATCTGCCGTTCTGTAGAAAACTGACTGACCACATTCATGTCAGTCTGAGGTCATGGATGGGTCAACGTCACCACAAGATCACGACAAGATCAGTCCATGGGTTTTCCGAATAGAGTCCTTTGAAAATTTCAACTTCATTCCGCAGTCATTTTTTCAAACGCATTTATCTGCCGTTCTGTAGAAAACTGACTGACCACATTAATATCAGACTGAGGTCATGGATAGGTCAACGTCACCACAGGATCACGACAAGATCAGTCCGTGCGTTTTCATAGCCTCTGAGATTAGTTCAAGAGTAAGATGTAAATGATAAATTTGCGGCAGTGGTATCAAGGTTAGATTCTTACTATTCATTTCGTGTGTCTCTTTCCAACGAAGCAGCAGGAGTCCACGAATGGATTCCACTTCTCTTGGTGTATAATCCATTAACTATTAAAGCTCTTTCCACGTGACAAGCTCAGTTAAGTATCTTACTTAGAATTCTCCCATACAAATTAAATATATTTAATTAATTTATAATTTCTGTGTTTATTATAACATAAAACTCAAATCTTTCGTTTACGTACAATTAACAGTAATTAGTATTAAAAATATATTAAAATTGGCCGTCAATCACAATATAAGATAATTAAAAGATTAAAATATCATTTTTCGTTCCGTATCGAGTACTCGATTTACATGTGGAACATTTACGACATGTTTCGGCTATATATAGCCGTCATCAGGTGTTATGTTATAAACTTTTTAACTGAATTACTGATTTTTACTGATTTTTAATGATTTTTAGTTTTCATTTTTCTTATCATGTTCACGTCCTTCATATTGTATCTTCATCCGTTGTTGTGTCACATGTCACTAATATGATTGTATTTCGTAGTGATGCCAATGTTGTGTATATTGGACTGTGAAGTAAAGGTTTCAATATTATTAACGGAACGTAAAATGATATTTTAATCTTTTAATTATCTTATATTGTGATTGACGGCCAATTTTAATATATTTTTAATACTATTTAAATAAATCACAATATGACGCACCTACAATATCTTAGTAATTAGTATATCACATTTCTGTTGATATCAGTATTTAATGTAATTATTGATGGAATAGGTGTTTGAAATTTATAAAGAGGTAAAATTTTAAAGTGTTAAATAATTTAAAGTCATAAAATGTAATATATTTTTTTAAAAAAATCTAATTACATGAGTTTACAAGTATTTTGGATCAGATGCATTTGGTTCTTTGCTGTAATGGATTCAGTGTCCATAGCAACCGGAAGAGTCTAGGGACAGTGTAAGGAATGATATGAAGGTATTTATTTTCGCTGATTTCATTTTGAAAGTCACAAAGTGACAGTTTACTAGCCGCGACGTGACTTCTAAATTGTAGCTAGCAGGTAATGTGTAAAGGCAGGACGAATTGAAAAACATCCTCGGTTAGAAATTCTCTTTGAAGTTAATGCATTCTTTCTTAAGCTTGTGTTATAATGGTTAATACTGTTACCGTAACGGTTATTCATGTAATTTACAGAATCTGTGGCCTGACATTCTCCAAAGCTCACATAAGTTTAGTTTCCTGAACTTGAATGCGAAAAATATATCGCACCAAAAAAACAGATAAGAAATGCATTGAGAATTATTTTTTCGAAAAACTTGAACCATTGATTATAATGAGGCTTAAAATTCAATGACCCTGGTTGCCCAATCAGCTTGTTTTACGGTTTCTATATAGAGACATAAACAGTTGGCATAAACTAATTGAAAATCTAAAGTCAGTAACAGAGCGAACGCTCTAGAATTGTTACGCTATACGTATCATTCCTAACTTGTTAATTCTCTGCGTTCATCTTTAATAAAATTCATAAACAGTGGTCTGTATATCAAGACACCCTACCTTTAACATGAGACCTGAAAGTTCGTATACCAAAAGAATAAATAAACCCCGAATCATTTATATCAGTTATTACTATGTCGACGTATGATGCTAATTCTTAGCTTACGTGGCTAATTACCAAGTAAATCACTTCTTGCATTAAAACACACGCGATAATACTACAGTGGGCACAGATCGATGTATGCATTATGTACTTAAATGGTGAACGCCGTGGTATAGGACACTGACCACTGACTGAACGGTCTTATTAAATTCCTTGCAGGGAAACAAAAGTTTCTAATTTCCCGAAGTTCTGTTATAATAAATGATATTTCATATTCTCAATTTCTGTTTACTCGAATGTCGCGCCGTATAGTCTCTGGAATGTCGGTAAATTTATACCAAACTTCGCAACACGTCAGAGACAGGAATTATAATACATTATTTCAATGCCCTGAATTAAATGAGAGTGGCATCGCCTTCACCCCAGAAGTTCGTGCGTCCGCCATATTGTTATTGTTAGATATAGTAAATTAATAAGTGATGCCACGGTGGTCTAGCGGTTAGAACGCTGGCCTTGTAATCCTGGGGTCTCGGGTTTGATTCCCCGTGGTGCCCGAATTTATAACTTGTGTTGGGCAAGGCCGTGGTCTAGGCGACACGGAGTTTTCCTCCGTGGCATCCCAACAATTACTCCATTCACACACAGAAGAAGGCAATGGCAAACCACTTCTGGATCATCTGCCAAGAACGTATATGAACAGGTCCCAGTCCGAGAAAAGGCTGGAAGGATCCTGTTCATATGGACCTGTCGTCAGACAGAACACTAAATAAATATATAAAATAGTTGGAGTGGCCTGTAGTGGCGTAACATTTATACCAAATGTCATGATAATCGGTAAACTGGTTCAAGAGTTTAAGCGAGAAACACGCAGACATGACATACAGCGTAGTGATATCATAGATATACTTTTTTTGTTAAGAAAGTAATGTATGTTAAAAATGAAGTCAAGTTACCAAATTATGACTACTTATGTTCTTTAACCTGGTGACACGCTACGTGATATTGTCTGTCTTAGTAATTTATAAGTTTAACTAAAAGATTTACGTATGAAATCCTACAGTTTGTGTCGTCTTTTCATACTCACGAAAGTGTTACGTAGTCCGGATATACGAACGTCCTCTACCTGTTAAATTATGCCTTTTGGTTGAATCCTGTCGTATAAATGGTAAATAATGTACATAGAATATTTACTATAAATGCAGCTTAGTGATTTGTCTTCAATAAAAATTAAACTCGCTACCTAAATTAATAAAACTTTTCTGTTTTGGCTACTCTTAAAACTTTGTATATCGTGTAATGTATTAGAATATGAATTAAGTAACAAACAACTATTAACACTTTAGAAAATAAACTATTGCCATACGCGTTTCGACCTCAAGAGGTCATCATCAGTGGCAACAGGGAAATCATTTCATTTAACCAAAAGGTTCAAACTGGATTTAGAAATAACCATTTGGTTAAATGAAATGATTTCCCTGTTGCCACTGATGATGACCTCTTGAGGTCGAAACGCGTATGGAAATAGTGTCTTTTTAAAGTATTAATAGTTTCTTTGTTACTTATTTGATATTTTGGCTTCGTTTCGTAATTTTTAACGATCAAAAATTTCTATACGACATTTTGTCTTGCATAATTCTTCAGTTATCTACACGAAAAAAAGAAAGTAATTTTAAATTTTCCGCATTTGATGTACTCTTATTTTACGTTAAAAAGATCGACCCTGAAGATGGAGGCGATACGTTTCACCGAAACGTTAGTACCTACAAGTCTACACTTCGTTTAAAATCAAGTCAAATTCAACAGAAAATCCGGGAATCTGATGTGGAAACTGTAATCAGTGAGTCACGTGGCAGAAGTCTGGAATAGTTGCTAGCAGACGTACGAGTGTTAAGGGTCCAGTGACTTAAGAGCATACGTGAGATTTGTTCTACGTCACCATCAGCTGCAGGAGCCTAAGAACATGGCGTACGGATTTCTAGTAATTACTCGTGGCTAAAGGTACTCAGCAAAATGTTCCAGATTCAGAAATTATGAAACAAATTACTGGCGAAAACCGCGCAATGCATTTGAAGCTTCATTAATATTATAAATGATCAGATAAATTGATATGAAGGTAATCTTCATCAGGGTTCTGACGATTTGCAGACTCGCAGATAGGTATACCGACTTTCGGGTAAAAATTTTGTTTCCATATTCAGGTCTGAAGTCAACCTTAAATCTCAAAGAAGCCAATAGAAAATAAGGACCAGTGAGTCGAACTTCGGTTCTTACGAGGTACGATCGGAAAGTTTCAAGACTGTGTCAATAGAGGGCGAACCGGATGTAGTACGAACTTCTGCCGCTAGGGGGTGCGGCCTACATTCATAGTGAATCAGTGTGCCAGCCGGCATCATCGAATTAGCATTTGTTTCTTAGTTACGGGCGTTTTGGTAGTGCATTACACCGACCCTTCTGCGATTTCGGAATGGCGTGTGCATCAAATTTTGCCAAAGACTCGCCAAAACGGCTACGGAAACCTATGGAATGCTAAAGCAAGCATTTGGGGAGTCCGCAATGGGTCGTGCACAAACTTTTGTGTGGCATTCACGTTTTAAAAATGGCCGAACCTCTGTCGATGATTACGAGCGTTCAGGACGACCATCTTCGAGCACAACGCCCGAAAATGTTACGAAGATTCGGCAGGCCATTCACGAAGATCGACGTCGTACCATCAACGACTTGTGCGACATTGTTGGGATAGGCTATGGGACCTGTCAGCTGATTCTAAAGGAAGAACTCCACATGCGACGCATCCTGTCTGAGGACCAGAAGCAGAATCGACTTCTCGTTTGTCAGGAGCTCAAAGATCTTGCAAGAACCGACCCCAAATTCCTTTCTAAGCTCCGTGTGACTTCTTCCTCTTCCCAAAGATGAAAATTCAGCTAAAGGGAAGGAGATTTGAGACGATAGAAGAGATTCAGGCAGAATCGCAGATGGTGCTTGACAGGCTGACAAAGCAAGATTTCCAGGGATGCTTCCAGGCTTGGCAGCGGCGCTGGGATCGTTGTGTTCACTCCCAGGGGAACTACTTCGAGGATGATGGATGAATTTAATACCTGAGATAAGTGTACGGGTTTTTATACGCACAGTCTGGAAATTTTCCGATCGCACCTCGTATGTTTCTCGCTGAGCTGTTCCTTGTGTTAAAATATTAAATTTGATACCAACGTAGCGACTGTTACACATGTAAAATGGATTAAAATGGCTAGCGATGTGGATCAGATGAAACTTCATATGTTTTATTTTCCAGCAGGATGAAAGAAAGATTAAGAGGCTGTATTTGAAACAAAATATTTTCTTCTCTACCTAAAAAATGCTAATAGCTTTCAGTTTTCAGATTGGTACTTAATAATAATGGCTTATTATTGTATAAATACTTTGAAATTCAATTGTGATCGCCTTTACCTTATGCAAATACGTACGCTTTAGGAAATTCTTTTGTTACTAACGCTGAAAGCCTTCATTTGTTCTCTATAACGTGAGCTTTGTAAAGTTGATTATGTTACGAATGAATCACGGTAGCTAAATAATCTCTTGATCCGGAACACTGAACACTAAACGATTTTAATCAAGTTTGTAAATCGCGTAATAAAAGTTAATTTGAAGCCGTGAATTACAGAAAGGAATACATAACCACGGGTAATGCATTAGATACGTTTAGGACAACAGACATTTCAATTATACCAACTTCTGAATTGTGCATCTGAGATAATTTTAAGTTATTATTTCGGGACTGATGTGTTTTAGAAAAGAAGTGGACTCTGGAGTCTAATTACGACGACAGCTGGCTTAAGACCGAACGAGCTAGGTAGGGACATGGGACACCAGTCCATGAATACAGCAAAGTTCTCAACACTAAATGACCACAGATTTAAATCTACTTTTGCACCTTCATAAAGGTAAATAAGATTCTCGAAGATTCCATAGAGAAGACGTCTTCTTGGCAAGTTGATATTCAAGATATCTGAGTTTCTCATGGCTGTGATTGAACTCCTTGGTCACGATTTATTAACCTAATTATATTGGTTGATAATTTAATGAGGTTAATCTTATTACGTAAATGAATAAAATTGATATTTAACACAAAAGTATAGCCTCTGCTCTGATAATGTTACGGTACAAGTTCATCCTAAAAGTTGGTAAACATCTGAAATATTACACGGCGGTATATAATCGACAAGATGATAGTCGCTTAGCCAGCCAAGAAATTCCTCGTCATCTATTGGATAAGAAACGTTTGTTACCGCATTTGCGAGAGACTGCTACTGATCACTGTGAATGCAGTCCACAAGTTCATACCTTATGTAAGATCTTTTTTAATATTATTCTTCCATTTACGCATTTGTCGTAATTTCAGGATTTTCTAAAATTCTGTAAGCATTTCTCTTTTCAATCTCGTCCTGCGTGATTTGGTGGCCTAAATATTTGATTCCAGAGGCTTTATATAGAAGCTTGTCAAAAACCAAAAGGTTAATTACTATCTTTACAAGAGGTCGACACTGATCCATGTACTAAGCGACTTAGAATAATCCTATTATAATATTATCCTCTAGTCTGCATCTAGGTCTGTCGTACGTTATTTTCTCCGCTGGCTTTCCGACTAGAATTGTGTGTGTATTTATATTCCCTATGTGTGCTGGCCTTGTAATCCTGGGGTCTCGGGTTCGATTGCCGGCGGTGCCCGAATTTATAACTTGTTTTGGGCAAGGCCGTGGTCTAGGCAACACGGAGTTTTCCTCCGTGGCATCCCAACAATTACTCCATTCACACACAGAAGAAGGCAATGGCAAACCACTTCTGGATCATCTGCCAAGAACGTATATGAACAGGTCCCAGTCCGAGAAAAGGATGGAAGGATCCAGTTCATATGGACCTGTCCTCAGACAGAACACTAAATAAATAAATAAATAATGTGTGCTACATACCCTGTCCATCTCATATTCCTTTATTCGATCTCCGTAACAATTCAGCTACAAATTATTAAGCTGCTCTGGGGATTTGAGGTTCTCACGGTGGTGAGAAGATATCGCTGTTGGTAATTTGGGTTGTGACGTCATTTTGTCTTCAAGAGCCAGAGTACCACAAAGTTCGTCATTAGTTATGCAAATTTCTCCACCCACCTGTCACTTTCTCTTGAGGTCGAATATTCACCTTAGTGCCCTGTTCTCAAACGCCTACAGGTTGTTTCCTCCTTTACAAGATCTCCCAGCAGCTAAACCAGAGACGAAGTTACAGTTTATATTACTTTGTTCTATCAACTCTTTGATAGCAGACGGGGAGATAAAGTGGTTTGAATTGCAAGAGAAAGAGGATTATCCGCTTTTGATCTGCTTTTAATTTCTACGTGCGTACAATTCTTAAAGTTATGTAGGATTTGAGATTTTCGCAGCGGTGAGTCTGAAGATTGCTGTCTTCTGGATCAGTGGTATTCAACCTTTTTTGTTCGCGTACCCCCAGATATAAATTTCTCTTCAACTTTGTAAGTTGTCTTCGCGTACCCCCAGATAAAATTTCTCTTCAACTTTGTACCCCCAAAGTTGTTGGTGTATAATTCAAGTTATGCATAGTATATAATCTACATCTAAAATAAATTAAATAAATTACATTACTGATTATTCAGTGTTTATCATAAAATAATATATATATTTTTTAAATTTCACGTACCCCCTAAAATGTCTTCGCGTACCCCCAGATATAATTTCTCTTCATCTTTGTACCCCCAAATTTGTTGGTGTATAATTCAAGTTATACATAGTATATAATCTACATCTAAAATAAATTAAATAAATTACATTACTGATTATTCAGTGTTTATCATAAAATAATATATATATTTTTTAAATTTCACGTACCCCCTAAGATGTCTTCGCGTACCCCAGGTTGAATACCACTGGTCTGGATTATTGCGCCGTGTATTCTGGTAGAAGTTTACTGGCGTTTCAGAGAGGTCCTTGCTGCCTCGATCATCAGGGCGATGATCGAGGCAGCATTTACCTCTGAAACGTCTGTAAACTTCTACCAGAATACACGGCGCGATAATCCAGAAGACAGCAATATTCAATTCTTAAAGTTTCTATCATTCAATAATATTATTTGAATCTTATTACATTTATGAATAATTCATTAGCTACATTTATACGTGTAGTCTGATGTCGAGACATAAATATATACTTAGTTTTCTCTGCGTTTACTTCTGAGCCAATTTCCTTTCTCGCATCTGACGAAGTTTTTGTTTTTAATCTTTGTGGTATTTATGTCATCGTCCAATAAGTTACATCATCAGCGTAAATCAGGAGCTGGTATATCTCAATAAATGTCAGTCCGTTCTGATTTTCTCGGAATTTTCTGGTTTCTTATCCAAAAACAAAGTTTAAAATTGGCGATAGCCCTGATGATGGAAGCATCGAGGACCTCTGAAACGTTGGTAAACTTCTACCAGACTACACGGCTAAACAACCCAGAAGACAGCCATCTTCAGGTCAAGATAATTTATTATGTTTCCTCCGTATTCAAGTAGACACGATGCAAATAGTAAACAAGGAATCTTTTGGTTGGCGTTTGCAACGCAGAAGACCTTAAGAAGAAATGAGGCTGTGCTCAGTCTTCCAGTTTACAGATCCCAGTACATAATGATGCCTATCAATCACTTCAAGGGCTAAAGGTTGATTTGTCTGAGGGAACTGGCCAGCGCACAGCCATTATAACGCCGTCATGTTATACACGTTTTGGTTTCATGAAGCTCATAGTTTCGTTGTGTGGTTTGAGTGGTTATCCAGTTACAATATCACCGTAAAATGTGAACTGTTTCTGCCAAGAGCTATAATACTACATTACCTACTGAAAGGCGTAATGATTTATATTCTATAACGATAATGATAATTCTTTTTGTACAATAAAGACGTTATAGAAACATATAAAATATATTTTAACTAGAGCAGAGCGCTCCTTTCGGGGCTCCTCGGGGGTGGGGGTTGGTCAAGTGTTTAAAACAAAACCAACCCCCTCTTCGGGGGGGTTGGTTGCGTTTTAAAATCTTGAATAAGACACAGAACTAACCCCCCCTTCAACATCAACAATTGTCTGTAATACGTGGGGTCTGAGAATTGACGAATGAAAGTGAAGTTTTAGACCTATGTAAATAATATTTAAGAATTTAGTCCGTACCGCGAAGAAAACTTAACATTTTACTATTACAAAGTTAATCATTTTATGAGGTTTGAAGAAAAATATCTTGTTTACAGTGAGAATCGTAGGGAACCCGTATTTAAAAAAATGTAGTTATTGATTTTGGTACATATAGTTACCAGAGGATTGTAAAGGATAAACAAAGACTTGAGTTCGTCTTACCAATATGTCAAATTTGTTTTTGTTTTTTAGTTACGATAAACTGATGTGTAATGAAAGTTGTTGGAATTATAAAAAATTGTTTTAAAACTACAAGGTACGGAAGGACTAATGTAGTTTGTAGGTTAAAAGTCACGTATTTTAATATAAAAAAAAATCCGATATCAGTCTTATTTATCCGCAGAGCCTACCCTTATTTGGAGTCGATGCGTTTCTGTTTCATTATTTTCTCCTTCCATTTTGTTTCTATTTTCCTTTGTTCTAACAGGTCTCTGTATATTTCTTTACGTTATTCTATTTTTTCGTCACTGTATATAGAATGAAATGATTAATCGTACTGAAACGTATTTTAAAATTCTAATTTTGACTTTTTAATTTTAATTTTTTTCTATATCTTTGATAAGGTTCGTGCATCATCGACGTAATTGATTATCTTTGACAAATTCTTCCTCTGTAGTCTGGAATCTGGTGAAAACGACTTCTTAATTCTTCTGATAGTTCTTGAATTATTTGTATAAAATGGTGTTTAACTATATTTTTTCTAGGAAAATGATATTTAGGAAGACCACGTATGAAATGGTTTGGACAGATTGTTTGCCCTTGGAACTCGTATAATTGTCCAAAGGTTTGTAAGGGAAAAAAAAAGACTATTTATCATCACGTGAAGTTAACACATTTTTCTTGTACATGTACGAAGTACAACCACAACTTTCTTTACATTTATTAACAACAGAAAAGAACGTAAGAATGTTTGTGCAACTTTTGTTGTTGTTTTTGTTGTGTACGACAACCCCTCTCCCTCCCTCTTCAGACACTTTGCATCTCAAGACATTGTCGGACAAACTGTATTGTAGTTTTGCATTCGGAAAGTGACTGACTCGAATTCTGAACAAGTTTATTTCTTGACTGAAGTTTTGCTCAGACCCCAGACGAAAGCCAAGTTGGTAGGTGACCTCGAGACCATCATTTGCACCTCTTCTCACGTCATACTTAAGACCTTGGCAATTCACACAGTCTACTTAAATAATTTAAAAAAAAAACACCTATGTGTTAAGCACTTTTGCAACATCACGATAAAACACCTACAGAATCGTTTGAGCAGCGAAAGAAAGCCTGATGTCCGGGTTTGTTTTATCTTCTTATCCTTTTAACACATGCATTATACGACGTCATATCAATAAATGTGCTGCCTGAGGCCTCGATTTCTCTCAGCAGATGGCATTATCCTTTAAAGTTGTCTCCATTTCACTATAGCAGTGTGAAAACGTTTTAAACACAAACTCATTTTGAAATGCAAGCTGCGACTTGTGTCCAGTGCATTTTTAAAACCTGTTCCGAAGGCATTTTCTGTCACGCGTAGCAGCATGTATCGTTTGCGCATGCGCCGTAGGTTTGGGCGAGTCCAAATTCCGACATTGTTTCACAAAGGGGTGTTTGGGTTAGTTGTGTTGCAGCTGTGGGCGCGTTAGGTATTGCTGGCACTTCCGAGTTGTGATACTAACGTACATATAAACATTCGGCAGCTTATAAGATGCCTCCTATTGAAATACTTTGGTTCAGTGAAAATGTCTTGTATTACTGTTGCCATAGCAACACTTTCGTGCTGTAAAAAACCTGAGTTGATTTCTGCGTGTCTCGAGTGTTGGGAAACTACGGCAGATATTTTTTCATTGAACTAGTAATTACAGACCAGCATGCTTCAGTGACGTACGTTGCTTCTGAGAAAGTCCCCCCCCCACTACTTTCCCCTACATTCACCTTAACACGCCAGCCAGAGGCCAAGAGGAATAACACGGACTATATTTGCATTCATACGTAAAATCAGGGCAATGAAGGACTTTACATTTTAAAAGCGACTTAGCTAATGACAGTCACGGTTACATTCAAAGTAAATTCTTTAGGAATGATTCTGAAAAATCCTATGTTGAAGATGATAGGTTTACTGATGATAAAAAGGAAATTACATTTAAATTAATATTAATGTTAATTGCGTGTGAGGGGATGGGAGCTTATTTTTTTAAGATATACGACTTTGTAATATTTGAAAGTGGCGTATGTCGTGGTCCATTTTTGTGGTAAATCTTTAATACAACATAGTAACACGTAATTAGGGTTATTCAAAATTCCCTCTGCACCTGTAATAACAGCATTTATTAGAATCGATTTCAAAACACCTGACACTCAGAAAAACACGTGGGCTATCTATAGTCCGTGACTGTAATCTTGATACTTGCAAGGAATGCAGAAAGTCCGGATTATTAAAGGCAGACGCTTTCCTCCTTCACCCCACTTCCACACCCCGCAAGTCTCAAGATTACAGTTGCGGACTATAGATAGTCCACGTGTGTGACTTTGACCGGCGTTTGTAAGTGTAAGCTGGTTCATTATGAGAAACATTTGTGTCCTTCCGGTTACAAGGGTACTTTTGAATTACCCTATATAATAATATTGCACACAAATAATAGTTTTCTTATTTAATAAATGTATTGCGACAAATACTGATGACAGTAACTTTAAACATTGACTAAAACTGTTTGTTGAGCGGATTTTCTCTTTTACGTTTACGTGTCTGTTATTAGCAAAGCATTTTGCGTCTTAACTCCTTCTCAGCCTACCTTAGTGTCCATTGCTACTCTCCAACTTTCTCTTTTCTCTTATCTATGTACTCAACTTTCCAAATTATCATCTTAATATTCACAAGAAAATTAAAATTAAATTCCGTCTCAAATCGTCTTCAAATGATTAATAACTTCTGGACTATTTGACAATGAGTGGGAAACGATCTCAATACCCTATTTACTAAATCCTCTGTCATAAAACCGTTCTTTCAGGAAAATAAACATGGCGGATGTATGAAAATTTTGGGGAATCAATAAATCACGTTATTGTAAAGTAAGACGTTTCAAACTACTCTCGTACTTTATACCCTTAAAAATATGTTACTACTTTTAAGGTTATGTTCGTTCATATTTAAAATAAAAACAGCGAAGACTGAGATAGCATTGACGTGCTTGTAGATTGTAAAATTTAAGGCACATTTTTCTGTGAAACTTTTATTATTCGCATTGAAAGTTCTCCAGACACTAAGCAAAGCTTTTACTTTGTTTGCCAAACTGACGTTAACGGTCTGGTTAACCTCTTCAAGCTTCACGTGTACTCACGATGTATTTGGTCTATTTTATTGTTACTTTTGTTTTCAAATTAAGAAAAATACGACGACTGCAGTGTAAGAGCACGCATTTCTTACGTCAGACGTAGAAGACAGCTCCGTTTTCCATACCTGACGAAAACTAATTCTATAGACGAAACCCTTGCACTCAGCTAGTCAAAACTTTATGAATTTTATGGAACCCGATGGTTGAATGTCGTGTTCACGAGAGTCTGCTATCTGTCTCTGTCCTGAGCCAAACCAATTCAGCCCAAGTCATATTTCTCTTCGCTCCATTTTAATATTATCCTCTCATCTTTGAATAGGTCTGTCAAGTGGTATCTTTCATTTAGGCTTTCCAACCAAAAGTTTGTACGCATTTATGTATCCCAAGAGTCTCCACATGCCCCCCGTTCCATCCTCGTTGACTGTCTTTTCCACTGGAAAACAAAACCATCTTTTATCTTGCATAACTAAGCGTTAATCAGCTGATATGTGTTGGTTATGGATAGTATTTCTTTGCGGTAAGGATTTTGATTAAATATTATACGAGTTTACACTTAAAATGGTAAAATAATTTATCAAACTGCTCCCAGAATGCTCTGTGCTTCTGAAAATTACTGTATCTTGGAGGATACCATCCCACTTTGTTGTGTGAATTTGTTTAGTCGTGATATAAATGTTCATTTTACTCGTGATAAGTGATTGTACCACAACATAAAGCCTGTATCTTTCTAGGTTTTATATTCGGCAAAGATTTCCACAGAATCTTCCACTATGTATTTCTGGATGCATGGAATAGGACGTTTTGTTTCTGAGAATGAAACATACAAAGTAATTAATATTATAGTGCAGAATACTTTATTATTTATTTATTTAGTGTTCTGTCTGACGACAGGTCCATATGAACAGGATCCTTCCATCCTTTTCTCGGACTGGGACCTGTTCATATACGTTCTTGGCAGATGATCCAGAAGTGGTTTGCCATTGCCTTCTTCTGTGTGTGAATGGAGTAATTGTTGGGATGCCACGGAGAAACCGGGGAAGCCCCCGGAGGAAAACTCCGTGTTGCCTAGACCACGGCCTTGCCCAACACAAGTTATAAATTCGGGCACCGCCGGGAATCGAACCCGAGACCCCAGGATTACAAGGCCAGCGTTCTAACCGCTAGACCACCGTGGCCCATTGCAGAATACTACTGTGGGAAAATTCGGGAAATACCAGGGCTACACAGAAGTAGTCATTTAACTACTAAATATTTGGATAGTTGTGAAATTAATGGAAGCCTTCCATGAGGTTCACACCTGATTACACTCTCATGAAACAACTTTCACAGAGTTTCTCCAAGCATCACAGTAAGACCCCCCCCATAAAATAATTACACGAAATTTAGCTGTAATTTATAAGCAATTTTCCGATTTCATTCTGTAAGAACAACTCACTTCCAGATGTCACGTTTTACCGTTGCTAAGTTAAGAATTTAGTCCGTACCTCAGAGAAAAACTTAGGTGTGACTTCTTAACACTGTTTCAAATGAGAAGTAGACGAAACCTATAAATACATGCTGCAAGTGTTACTGATTTTTAAAGGGTTAGAAAGACCACGATCATAAGATTTGAACTCCACTTACCATTAAATAACGATAATATATTTGTCTGGTTGATTAACTCGTAACCCATTTGTTCGTCAATCCAAGACATTGCAGCAGCTGTGAGGTTAGGTTATGTAGAACGAAATGAATGTAATGTGCAGTGAACTGGGAAGGACTACTTCGACTTTCCTCGTGGTTGACTGAGAAACCCAACAAAAATAAATCATAATACTTAGTGTTCAATCCGAGATATAAACGTTTATCTTATGCGTCTAAAATAGCCCAGTTATCGTTCAGCTGAGACTCGTCGATTGGATTTTCCAGAAGCGATGACTACAGGTACGAGGCGAGTTTAAACTTAACTGTTCTGTAATAACATAAATGTTAGATTATCGCCTTAAAACACAGAAACCTTTCTAATTCGTGCCAGTTCATGAGATATTTATTTCATGAGTGCAGTGATAACAAATGGACGACCGGTGTAGAATTGTCGTCAGGGAGATGGTACTATTTTGTACTGTAGTCGGAGCAAATATGTCCGGAATTGATCCGAAGTCACCGTGGACGATGCTGAGAGGTGATGCTCCAGCATTACTCGTAGATTTTCCTCAGTTACTGCAATTATTTTCTGTATTTTATCTGGAAATAAGCCACGATGATCTTCCAATTATGATCATCTGATCTCAGTTGATTTTTATCAAACTCCGCATTTTAAAAAAACATCGTTAAATAAATCAATCACGATCTGGTATTGATAACCGTCCTCTCTGACTATAACCAGCTTCTTTATTGTCACAGATAACATAGAAGACTGAACAGAATCAGGACGGGATAGTGGGGACTGTAGATTTTACTTACAACTAACAAATTGCGTTGAATTCGACTTTAGAGCACTAAATAAGGCTCGAATAAGTGCAACGAATCAGTCGAATGTAAGAGAGTCTTTGTCCGTCGGAGTTACGAGTTCGGAGACGCGGTCACTGCGATTATAGAGTAAGCGACAGACGGAGATGGCACGACACTCATACAAAAATTCTTCAGTGTACGAGTGCAGGTATACTAGCCGTTCCGAAAACATAATCAATGTTTCTGCATTAACAGCAGATAAGTGAGTTATAGAAGATTTAAGACTTTCACAGCGGTCCATTGATGATGTTGATCATATTTATTCAGATATTGACTGTGTTGCCGACGTTTCGGGAATGCATATCACATCCATCACCCCAAAAACAACGAATAGATAAATCAGTTAAATACATTTTTTTATACTTTGTTGTTTTAAGGTGTATCAAGACCGAAGGCTTAATTGAAAAATATTAATTTGGATTTTAGTCAAAATTAACGACATAAGTGGGATATTTTAAAAGATCTACTGTAGAAAATATCAAAGTGCCGATTTTCAAAATTTTTCGAATTTTGTTGTGTCGAAGTCTGAGTTTCAGAATTTCAGAATAAGGTGACAATTCATACCGAGTTTCGTGATAATCAGGTTTTAGGGAGAGACGCCGTTAATTTCCATAATATGCCTATTATGTTTCTTTTAGAAAGTCAGTTTAAATACATGTCCCAACCCACGTCATCTTCCTCTTATGGAAACCAAAAATTTATCATAGTTTTTTTGGAACCCACGAAATTTATTCTTGAGCTCGCAGTGTGCATTACCATTCACCTTGAGATCTAAGGACACGCCTACGTTTATTCTTACACTATTAGGATATTCCGTGTTAAATGCCAAGATTTCATACATATTTCATTTCCACATTTTGTGTGCTGATTTACTAGGATGTTGTGAGTCTGACGTCATGCCATTTGTTAGTTCACGTGGCTTAATATAGGTCGCCGGATGCTGAGACCAAGGGTAATCGTGTTTTAAGGACATTTTCTTATTAGACTTGTTAAATTATTACAGTAATATCTCCGATTAAATGAGTAATTAATATTCTATTACTCACTTCTGTTGTTTAATATAAGTACAAGGCGACTTATACCATTCTCTTTCTAATCCGAGAAGCAAAAATTCTATCCTACATTTCTGTGTTCGTAGATTTTGTGTTATATATTTATTATAAATTAATTGTTATTAATTTTTATCTAATTAATTACCAGTTAAAATAAATAGCTAATCAGATAAAAATATTAACACAATTTACATTTATGGATGTTAGATAGGTTTTACTGTATAAAATTCGATAATTTAAATATCAGGTTCAAACTGATTTTATGTGTTCCGGGCAGTTCTTAGGTTGTAAGAAGGGAACAGGTAGAACTGTCATACGATATCTTAAATTTTATATGGATGTTCTTTTTTCTCAATATTTAGCAGCGATGGATTCCTACTAAGGGAAAATCGAAGAACTCTGAAAAAAAAAATGTCCCAGTGCCACTTTGCCCACCACAAATCTCATATGGACTGACCTGGGCACGAATATAGGCCTCCCTAGTAAGAGACCGATGATTAACATTTGTATGCTCGTACTGTATCAGATATGTTCTACAAATCCGAAGCTCGAAAGGAAAAAGTATGAATGTGAAGACATCGTGTTCTCACATGAAGACACTTTACAAAACATAGCCTACTGATACGTTCTCTCTCACACAAAAGATGCTTGAAAAATAGGCAATAATCTTAGGAAATTACATTTGTAATGTGTATTTTAAAATTGTCTTGTACCAAAGAATCTCCCCCTCGATGGCACCACGTTTTCCACTGGGATATGACTGGCGATCCCTGCCGTAGATTTTTCACAAACTATTTCTCTGTAGAACTAGAGAACATAATTCCACGAGGCGAATTTTTACGATGGAGTACCATGATCAAAACTCTGGACAGTGTCATTGGGGTTCGAGGTTTCGTCCAGTCCTTTGCGAAAGTGTCAAAACTTCTCGCTCGGCCTCTAATAATATTTCCGAGAACCTGTTGACGTTCAAGTGTTTGGGAAAAATCTGAATATTTTTTTTCGCTCACGAGACATTTTATGAACTGTAGACATACTACACTTAAGTATAGTTAATTTTTAAGATAGTGTAATTGCGTCATATTGTGAATATTCTAACAATTATTTATTTTAATCCGTCTTATCACCTATACGAAGACAGTAGTACTTCTGGACATATCGGAACAATCACTCCTACATCTACGACCGATATGTACATCTGATAAAATTAAGAAAAGACAACACCTCGCCCAAAAATGAAAAATAAACGTAATGAAACATCACCAAATGGAATCATATTTGAGTTTTAAGTTCGTAGATATATTTTACACCTGATGATGGTTTTATAAAAACTGAAACATGTTGTGTAAAATATTCCAAAATGTAAATCGATCAATCGATATGGAACATCAATGATATTTTATTATCTTAATTATAAGAAATTTTAAATATTGTGATAAGACGGATGAAAATAAATAATTGATAGTTAATTTTTTTTTTCCCTTTCAGTATAATTTATCAATTCCTTGATTAATCTATTCCATTCTTCACAATTTATTGTACAAACACCAAACCATAGCTAAGTCTATCTGAATTAGGTGACCCACTGATTTCTTGTTGCTATATTAAGGACATATGAACCTGTTCTAAACGTGTTCCATTTCAGTGATCCTACATAATCAGTCCAAAATGTTGTTCTTTCTCGCTATTAATGTCTATAAGAAACACGTTTAGAAGAACCGTCGGTTGGCGTAATTCTTCATTTGATGGTGAAACGTGACTGAAATTTTGATTATGTACCGGTTTTTCTGCGTCATTAAACGGGACCAGTGATAACTCGGAACTGGCTTCTCTCTTATGCCCATGGGGCGCAAACTGAGAAACCGGAGATATTTTAAGAAATTGTAATGTTAGAGTGTAGATCGTTGATATACGACAACTAATATTTCGATACAATCTCGTCAGATGAATTTAAACGTACCGGTATGATTGAAATTATGTAACCTGTAGATTTATGTCGTGTTCAGCGCTTAAGTCATTTCGCATTCTGTGCTGAAATGTATAAAATTAATTTAATGTGATATGATGTTTTTGAAAAATAATTTTGTATGGTTTTGGGGTCTGTGTTATACGACGTTGTATTGAATGTAAAATAATACGTAATGAACTCCCGAGTCTTAGTAAAATTTTACTACCGACTTTCTTTGGAAAATAATATTAATTTGTAATTACATTGAAGACAGCATTCGACCGTGTACAAAAAATTTGATTTGAAGAACTGAATGAAGAGTATTTGTCTCCTATTTTAAGTAACTATCCAAAAAATTTGCTTCGAGTCTCTGAGGAAAATCACAAAAATGTATTTGTCAAGACACAGGTTTGTAGGTTGAGATTTAAAGCCGACGGGTCACGACCGATTCTATATATTTTGAACTACAGACATCGTCGTTAAATAAACCACAAACCACGAAACCACGTGTCATAATCACTCAAGCGCGATCATCATCTTGTATCTGGTAAGAGTAATTCTGATAGTTGTAATATTAATTAAAATATTTAAGTTTCTATGGCTTATTCGTGAACCAACATAATAATGAAGGTATTTAATGTATCACACCACGCGTTTATAATTAAACAACCTTAACCGCCACGGTGGTCTAGTGGTCAGAACACTAGCCTTGTAATCCTGGGGTCTCGGGTTCGATTCCCGGCGGTGCCCGAATTTATAACTTGTGTTGGGCAAGGCCGTGGTCTAGGCAACACGGAGTTTTCCTCCGTGGCATCCCAACAATTACTCCATTCACACACAGAAGAAGGCAATGGCAAACCACTTCTGGATCATCTGCCAAGAACGTATATGAACAGGTCCCAGTCCGAGAAGAGAAAAGGATGGAAGGATCCTGTTCATATGGACCTGTCGTCAGACAGAACACTAAATAATAAAATAAATAATAAAAAAGCCTTATGTACGTTTCAGTGTACATCGTCTTATCACTCGGATGGCGAACATGAAGTGTCAATGGACTTCATGAATTAGTGTACGAACAATTGGTTCTAGGAATAATGTTCGGCCCGAAATTTTCTTCAAATATAACTTTAAACAACAAATAGTAATAACTATATAATTATAAATTAATAGTAAAAAATATTTTTTATGGTTTGAAACTTGATTTTACGTTACGATGAAGAGAGAGAAGAATATTTTGACCTGACTTGAGTGACAGGGTGGAATTTTATAATTTGTGATTTTCTTAAGATATTATTAGGATGATTATATAAAGGAGGCTGAGATGGGCGGGGAATGTAGCGTGCATTGGGAAATGGTAAATAAGTACAATATTTTTCTTGTCAAGCTTAAAGGAAAGAGATTACTTGAAAGTCCTAGGCGTAGATAAGAGTATAATATTGAAATGTATCTTAGAGGAATCGGGTTGGTGAATGTGGATTCGATTCATGTAATTTAGGATAGGGACTGTTGTTAATGAAATTTCGGGTTCCTTAAAAGACGAGAAATTACTTAACTAGCTGATTCTACTATTACCTTTTCAGGGAGGACTTTGCTACATGCAGTTAATCTAGTTAGGTATGACTTTTCACCGTATTAAATTTTTCAGACAGCCCAAATTGTCTTCACACTTCCAGGTGTTAATTATAACCTGTTAACTTCTTCCATGCATAAATTGCAGATCGATTGTCATCGTTCAAAACTTTACATACATATTTGCAATGGTTAATCATTTATAGCCATCAAATCAAAAGCTAAATATAGGTTTCGCTAGACCGCCATGTTATCGTACAGAACTTGGCACAAGTCTCTGTTGCTATTATGGATATTAACTAACGCACTCCATGTCGAAAAAATCATTTTCAGATGCTAACTCTTTTATCTTAGACACCTGAAACTTCATAGACGTTTTTACAAGGATTCGTCAGTCATTATCCTGAGCTAAATCCAGTTCTGACTCTGTCATAACATCTGGTATCTTTCTTTAAAGCTTTCCAACACAAATATTTTATCCCATCATTTAAGTTCTTGGTAGAAGATAACGAGATTATCGCGAGTTCTAGAAATCTATTTCTAGTGTACATTAATCGATTGATATCGGAAAGTAGAATTTTCTCGACATCAGAAGCCTAATTTCATTGCAGTAACAAAGGGTACTTAATTTATGGAGTTGTTATTTATTGCGTACGAAGAAAAGTATTGAAACCCCTTATGTACATATTTCTTCTGAACATCAAAAGTACACATTTCACTCTAATGTTTGGCTTTCCACTTTAATTTCTTTGTGACGTTGAGTGGGATATTTGATTAGGGACCTTATTACAGTTTGATTAGGTTAAATAATCAGACTCTTAGATAACCCTACATCAATTTCAAAACGTATTTACTTCCTAATAATATGATTGGACGATACATCTATCTTTACAATCAAGAATATTACTTTAATATTTCATTTTTAGAACTCTTGTAGCTGTAATACTTTTTTTAAAATTTGAAGTAACTAACATTATAACAACAAACTGATTGCTTCGATTGGTAAAATATAATGTGAATATTCTTTGTGGTTTTATTTAATTATAAGGCTCTCCCAAGATGCTCTTTTAAGCAATAGCCTACAATCCACTTGGTACATCTATCAGTACCCGTTCTTTAAGCTCTTGGTAAATAACTGAAAAAAGTTTCATACGGTTAACGCGAGGTAAAGAGAACATTTAAAATGTCCAATTTTCAAAGACACCAAGTCTTATCGTTAACAAATCGTATTAGATGAGTTGTTTAAATTAAATGTAACAACACAAGACTAATAAGTATCACGACCATTCAACCTCGATTCATTCCTCATATTGAGGTTTCTGTATCCATACGCCTTCTTGCATTGTCAGTTTATTCCTGACTTCGATCATCTGTAGTTGGTGAGTTATAATACGTTAACGTTTCTCATGAAGGTTTAAATTTGAATGAATCGTTTTTATTCTGTTATCTGTTCATTTTCTGTTATACTTCGGTTATCGATCATATAAAAATCTTCCCTTTACTATAATTTATCCAGTTTGTCCAACATACCTGCCTTATTTCCGTTAATTTCATTCTGGAAATAAGAAATATTTTGCATTTACAGGTACTCTAGTTATTTTCTCACTTTTATCGTAAAAAAATACTAACCCATAATTACAGAAAGAGTTTATATTACTATAAACATTAGTCTAATATGTTCTAGTGGTTGATGATTTTGTTTAAAAAGAATATTATGAATCTCTTCTTATCTAAAATTGATTTTGTAGCATTACTTTTAAATGTTTAAATTTTTTTTTATAACTGTCGATTAATTTTAATAAACCTATATAAATATATTTGTTAATGAGACCTTACCTGACCTACATGTTTCGGTACATATATCCCTCTGACAGCATGAGGTGGACGGTTGAAGATATATCCACAGTAATAAGCCAAATCCACTGTATTGATGCACGCAGCGAGTAGGAGATATCAACGCACGATCACAACACCAACTCACTTAACACAATCGAATTGGAAGGACACACCTTCAACACTCACTACACCAATTTTCCGTACACCAAGCACACAATTCACTCCAAACACTCCACGGTTACCAAAAGAACTAGTATTTTTTAAAATAATTTCTGCGTAAAAATGGATCCACGGTACGGGACGCGGCGACTTGCTCGTCTCTGTAGACTGGCTTACCTGAGCCAGGTAACAACAAGCGGTGCCATCTTGTGTTATGCTCACGTCACGAGCCATCCGCCAATGGGAAACTATTAGGCGGTGGCTCAGGAATTCCTATACCTCCTATTACCCCTTCGCCCTCCCACACACCGAAAGAAAACCAGCTTTAAACACCTGAGGCATTTTTTTTACTATTATACGCCTTAGAAAAGCGATACATAGTACAGTCTCTGGACAAATTGATAGTTTGTTCTTTCAGACTTCATTTTATAATCCAGGAACAGTGGATGATCTTGGCCTGTGATTGCATTCCACGCTGTACTTGAAGCTATCACTAAGAAGAATTAATTGAAGAGGTTTATAGGCCCAGTTGATAAATCCCTTTCAATTACTGTTTTCAGATATGCAATTATAGTACATATATTAAGTTTCATTCTCATTGGCTTTCCAGTTCAGACCGTTTATTAAACAGAGCAGCCAAAGATGTGGATGTGATGATATAAATGTCTTCTGTTCCTCGTTTTTGCCCGGTTCAATTTCTAAGTTGTGTAACGTCCAGACTTGTCAAAACACTGAATACCTATTCTTACTGTGCCATGACAAATTTTGTCGTATGCCTTCTAGATGTGAAGATATCATATTACAATCTCTTTTGCGTCATAGTTCGTTATAAATAGTGCCTTTCATTACATCATTAAGGTTATAAGTATTCAGTAATATAGCAAGTAGAGCCACGGTGGTCTAGCGGTTAGAACGCTGGCCTTGTAATCCTGGGGGTCTCAGGTTCGATTCCCGGCGGTGTTGGGCAAGGCCGTGGTCTAGGCAACACGGAGTTTTCCTCCGTGGCATCCCAACAATTACTCCATTCACACACAGAAGAAGGCAATGGCAAACCACTTCTGGATCATCTGCCAAGAACGTATATGAACAGGTCCCAGTCCGAGAAAAGGATGGAAGGATCCTGTTCATATGGACCTGTCGTCAGACATAACACTAAATAATAATAAGATGAGGTGGTCTAGCGGTTAGAACGCTGGTCTTGTAATCCTGGGGTCTCGGGTTCGATTCCCGGCGGTGCCCGAATTTATAACTTGTGTTGGGCAAGGCTGTGGTCTCGGCAACACGGAGTTTTCCTCCGTGGCATCCCAACAATTACTCCATTCACACACAGAAGAAGGCAATGGAAAACCACTTCTGGATCATCTGCCAAGAACGTATATGAACAGGTCCCAGTCCGAGAAAAGGATGGAAGGATCCTGTTCATATGGACCTGTCGTCAGACAGAACACTAAATAATAATAAGATGAGGTGGTCTAGCGGTTAGAACGCTGGCCTTGTAATCCTGGGGATCTCGGGTTCGATTCCCGGCGGTGCCCGAATTTATAACTTGTGTTGGGCAAGGCCGTGGTCTAGGCAACACGGAGTTTTCCTCCGTGGCATCCCAACAATTACTCCATTCACACACAGAAGAAGGCAATGGCAAACCACTTCTGGATCATCTGACAAGAACGTATATGAACAGGTCCCAGTCCGAGAAGAGGATGGAAGGATCCTGTTCATATGGACCTGTCGTCACACAGAACACTAAATAATAATAAGATGAGGTGGTCTAGCGGTTAGAACGCTGGCCTTGTAATCCTGGGGGTCTCGGGTTCGATTCCCGGCGGTGTCCGAATTTATAACTTGTGTTGGGCAATGCCGTGGTCTAGGCAACACGGAGTTTTCCTCCGTGGCATCCCAACAATTACTCCATTCACACACAGAAGAAGGCAATGGCAAACCACTTCTGGATCATCTGCCAAGAACGTATATTAACAGGTCCCAGTCCGAGAAAAGGATGGAAGGATCCTGTTCATATGGACCTGTCGTCAGACAGAACACTAAATAATAATAAGATGAGGTGGTCTAGCGGTTAGAACGCTGGCCTTGTAATCCTGGGGGTCTCGGGTTCGATTCCCGGCGGTGCCCGAATTTATAACTTGTGTTGGGGAAGGCCGTGGTCTAGGCAACACGGAGTTTTCCTCCGTGGCATCCCAACAATTACTCCATTCACACACAGAAGAAGGCAATGGCAAACCACTTCTGGATCATCTGCCAAGAACGTATATGAACAGGTCCCAGTCCGAGAAAAGGTTGGAAGGATCCTGTTCATATGGACCTGTCGTCAGACAGAACACTAATTAATAAAAAATCTGTGGTTAAAATTCTGCCCTCAGTTGTCCGTCTCTAAATTACTATTGTCGAATGAAGTGGCGTGAAGTGAATCCACATAATAACAACTCTGGACGTTACGCAAGGCTTTTGTAACTGCCTGTTTACGTTTGCGTTCGTTGTACTTGAAGACAATGTTTTTTGTTTGTTTAAAACGAGAAGTAATGCATGCAGGTGATACAGATATAATTCTTTAGTCTACATATATCCCAACCTATAATATTTGAACTGGTAGATTTACATAAAACGTGGTAGGAATGTGATGCTTCTAAAATACTGTGGTTGTTTACTTAAATTCCTTGCCTATTTACCGTTAATAATCATCTCCCCATCTTGTTTTGTACTATACAGGGTTATTCATAATTCCTTGACACATTACAAAAAGTCCCCAGACTTGAATGGTGCAAAGGATTGTAACATGCGACATGCCGATAGAAAGAGAAACTCTCCAAGTTTCTTTGTACGTGCCGCGGTCACTTGGATTCGTCGGTGGCCGCTGAAAAACTGAATTTTAGCGACGAAACTACGTTTCACGTTTATGGGAAGGTGAATTGACACAATGTGCGGGTATGGGGATGTGAAAACCCACGTGCTATAATTGGGTACATTCGGGATTCACCGAAACTGGACTTTTCCATGCCATATCCAAAGAGAAGGCGTACGGATCATTCTTCTTCGCCGAGGCAACTGTCACTGGCATGTCCTATCTTAAGATGATGCAGGAATGGCTAATGTTGCAACTTTATGATCACAGCGATGACTTCATTTACAAGAAAGATGGGGCTTCGCCACACTGCCACCGCCTCGTCCGCGGCTACCTCAATCAGCATTTGCCACAACGTTGGATCGGACGCATGACTGCCAATAACCATGCGCTGTTTCGTTGGCCACCCCGATCACCTGACCTGACGCCATGTGATTTTTTCTTATGGGGGTACGTTAAGGACCAGGCCTTTGTACCGTCTCTGCCACGGGATCTGACATCTCACAAATCGATCGTGACATGCTGCAGCGAATATGGGCGGAAATGGATTATCGGCTTGACGTCTGCCGCGTCACAAAGGGCGGACACACAGAGCATTTACGAGGTATGTAAAATAAACTTGGAGAGTTTCTCTTTCTATCGGCATGTCATATGTTACCATCCGTTGCACCATTCGAGTACAGCGATTTTTTGTAATGTGTCAGGGAATTATGAATAACCCTGTATAACAGTTCAAAGTGCATCGTTAACCAAATATTCATCTTCTGTGCATGTGTGTAGCGGGATACGGATGTGCTTTAGTGCAGGCGGTGAGAAAATAATTGTGTAATCCCGGACTTGGTCTTGTAGGATGATGACAGTGTAACATCTCACTCTCAGAACACGCCGTTTGATCTGCGACTTGAATCCGATATCTAATAAATGCAAAATGGTGATAAGTCCGACGCTACAGAGTTCAATTATAACAGTTTAAGGAACAGGATAATGGCTGTTTTTGGATCGTTGTTTCATAGACGTTTATCGACGTTTTAGAGGCAGTAAGCACCTCTGAAACGTCGTTAAACTTGTACCAGATGACACGGCGCAACAAACCAACGACAGAATCTTTGTACTCGCCGCGTGAGAACTTGTGGTCTCAGTTCAAGGTGTAAGGTCTTGTAAAACCGACATTACTGTTGTTAAAAGTCCTTTTTTTAGTATAAAGTTTTCTTAGTTACAATTTATTTCTATTTTTTTAAAGAGTATATGAGTTTAAAACTATACAAAATTACTAAATCAATTCCAATCCGTGGATATTTTTGCCTGAGAACCCTGACTTAGATATTTGGAATGACTTTAAATAAAATTAAGGAGGTTAGAGAATGATAAATATGAAGAACTCATGGGGGGGGCAGACAAGAACGTCTTTCAAAATATTAGTAGATAAATCTGAAGGGAAAAGACCACTTGAAAATTTTAAGCATAGATACATGTATGTATAATATTAAAATAGTACTTAAAATAAGTAGGACATTATGTGGACTAGATTAAAGTGGCATAGAATGGAGTCCAGTATCTTACAGTTGTCGAGGTGATGACCGTCTTGTTTGTTAACCAGCTAAGCGAATGTTGTTAATTCTGAACAAGGACTGTATTCCATTGAGTTCATGTTTTGTACGCTGAATAATTTGTATATCTTCTGAAATATTTAATCACGATGATTGAACTTGAAAATGAGGAATTAGCTTTTTTACATCACGGCCTTTCATATTATTATTATTATTATTATTATTATTATTATTATTATTATTTAGTGTTCTGTCTGAGGACAGGTCCATATGAACAGGATCCTTCCATCCTTTTCTCGGACTGGGACCTGTTCATATACGTTCTTGGCAGATGATCCAGAAGTGGTTTGCCATTGCCTTCTTCTGTGTGTGAATGGAGTAATTGTTGGGATGCCACGGAGGAAAACTCCGTGTTGCCTAGACCACGGCCTTGCCCAACACAAGTTATAAATTCGGGCACCGCCGGGAATCGAACCCGAGACCCCAGGATTACAATATATCTGACCTTTTTGGCATTTAATATCCGTAGTTTGATACACCCCTGAAATCGTATTGGTCATGGGCTTCGTATGTTTTCACTTGGTTCTGAATGTAAATTTGTCGTGAATAAGGAACCAGTTTTTTTAAACATTTGTTTGCTATATCATTTCTCTCCACTTTCAAGCTGGTGGCCTTGTGTTTCTCCTTGGGAATTTACGCTTAAGCCGAAGTTAATGAGAAGGAGATGTTTCTAACAAGAATCTTCTAACCCACAAAACAAATACACGTACAAAAACTCTCTCTCTCCTTTGTAGGCAAATAAGATACCTGCTTCGTGAAATTGTAACCTTAACACCATGTACGTGCGTTGTTCTGTTGTGTGAAATAATCTAAACGACGTAAAATAGAACTCAGAACGTGTTTTCTCCTCACTGAAACAAATAGAAAAATGTGGGTGGATGGAAGTTGCATTTTCATTCATTGAATTTTAAACGAAAGCTGTTTCACAACACTCGGACGCAGACTTCACGTTTTGATGTGGAATGATTAGGATTTTTTTTGTACATCCCAGTATTCCCCTGGAGGATCCGAGGATTAATAATAATCTGAGCTAACCTGCTCGGTCATAACCTTATAACCCTGCTTAGTATTTCAGGGTCCAGGCTTCGAGTATCAGCTCGGAAATTTCTTATCCTGACTGAAGATTTTATGAACTATCAATATGGAAAGTTTGTTTATATTTTAACATAATTTTTTGAAAATAAAATAAATTTCTCACTGAATATCATGAACTCTACGTATACATCACAGTATTTAGTGTATGTACCACGTTCTTGGAGCATAGGGGCATTCTTTCGGAGGTTCCTGATCTATTTTTTTTAGACATTTGTTACTGAATTTTTTGAAGAGTCACATGGCCTCTATCAGAGACATCTCGATCATGCTCATAAGGTTCTTTTACGTGCCTTAAATCTAAGACATTGGACCGCCTGCTTAATTTCCCTCCGAAAGAAGTTATGATACTAGGCTGGGTTTGAACCCGCAAACCTTTGGCCCATTGGCAAACACGATATTACGAGACCAAGACGGCGACATGTTCCACATACTTTGACATTTAATGACGCTTAATTCTGCCCATAGAGTGCATATATGGGCTTCGTATGAGTATCAGGATGGGTAAATATTTCCGAATACGTCATTAACCAACGAATGAGCTTTGTGTTTCCCTTTAAGGCATGGATTGACTTTTTAAATATTATTTAGATTAGCTTCGGATAGTTAATGAATAGGGAATTCGAAAGGATAAGTAAGGAAGAGGTTTTACCCCAAATAAAGATAGTACGAGGTGCGATCGGAAAGTTTCAAGACTGTGTCAATAGAGGGCGAACCGGATGTAGTACGAGCTTCTGCCGCTAGGGGGTGCGGCCTACATTCATAGTGAATCAGTGTGCCAGCCGGCATCATCGAATTAGCATTTGTTTCTTAGTTACGGGCGTTTTGGTAGTGCATTACACCGACCCTCCTGCGATTTCGGAATGGCGTGTGCATCAAATTTTGCCAAAGACTCGCCAAAACGGCTACGGAAACCTATGAAATGCTAAAGCAAGCATTTGGGGAGTCCGCAATGGGTCGTGCACAAACTTTTGTGTGGCATTCACGTTTTAAAAATGGCCGAACCTCTGTCGATGATGACGAGCGTTCTGGACGACCATCTTCGAGCACAACGCCCGAAAATGTTACGAAGATTCGGCAGGCCATTCACGAAGATCGACGTCATACCATCAACGACTTGTGCGACATTGTTGGGATAGGCTATGGGACCTGTCAGCTGATTCTAAAGGAAGAACTCCACATGCGACGCCGCATGACAACGCGCCAGCGCACACCGCCCTCAAAGTTCGACAGTTTTTGGCCTCAAACACCATGGCCGTCATCCCGCACCCTCCTTATTCGCCGTGTGACTTCTTCCTCTTCCCAAAGATGAAAATTCAGCTAAAGGGAAGGAGATTTGAGACGATAGAAGAGATTCAGGCAGAATCGCAGATGGTGCTTGACAGGCTGACAAAGAAAGATTTCCAGGGATGCTTCCAGGCTTGGCAGCGGCGCTGGGATCGTTGTGTTCACTCCCAGGGGAACTACTTCGAGGGTGATGGATGAATTTAATACCTGAGATAAGAGATACGGGTTTTTATAGGCGCAGTCTTGAAACTTTCCGATCGCACCTCGTATCTCAATATATGTCTGAAGGGAATGCGTGAAATTACGAAAAATCTCAATCAGAATACGAGGGTTTCGAACCGAGATGTGACCCCATGACCTACGGGGTAAGAAGCATGAGTTTTACCGACTTGGTTGAAATGTTTAGTGGATAAATACAATGCACGGAAGGAAAACCTATAAAATAATTCCCATAATTTTTCTCATGTGTTCGAACAATAAGTGGAATAGTATCTTAAATAGCCAACTACCTCTCCCTTCCAGGTTCTTCTTAATTCTTGATTTATTACCATTATCTTTCATTCGAGGCTATAAACATTTGAAGTTGAGATAGCAAATAAAATGAATCAATAAACAAACAAGCAAGATATTCATGAGATGATATTTAATGGACATCTGACGAAGGATTGCATTTAAGATATTACATTTGAGTTTATATCGATTATACACCTGAAGATGGTTCATTGAAAACCGAAACATGTCGTGAAAAAGATGATGCTCTAATTGTAAATCGAACATTTCGATAGAAACAGCATCATTTTAATATATTTTAAATATTAAATGTTAATTGTAGTAATAATATTTTAATATTTTAATATTTAATAAAATATTTTATTGTGATTAGACGGTTAAAATTAAACAATTAAACAACAAGCAAGATATTATTAAAGTCTGGAGATTGAGTCAGTACGTTCCTTTGAATCGTTGATAACTACCAGCAAGATTACAAAACTTTATAACCCAGAAGACTCCCTAAGATTCCATTGCACTGATTTATGTCAGTGAGTTTCAAACCGGTCACTTATATAATACAGATCTAATGCATTAACTCTGAGATAACCTTCTGAGGCATAGTAGAATGTTTGATAAGCTCAGGACTGTTCATTTATCCAGAAAAACCGTCTCTTACATTGAGATGTCACGAGCCGCCACTGACATATTCTCTCACACATCAAGATGTCTGCGGTTTATAATGACTGCGGTATAATGCAATAGCGTATAAAGAGCTGAACCCAACAATTTCAAATAATGAAACTGAACGACAAGCCAAGAAGATGAACCACTTAACTCAAGAAACTTCTTTTAGATCCTACAAGGCATTCCTAAGCATGCGTTTACTATAATCATTAAATTTGTGGATTGAAATGTTCGCTATGTGACGCTGAATCTCTGAATTTATGTGGAAAAAATATAAATATGATCACAAAATAAATTTGGATATAGAAAAAACTTATGGAATTTCTCCACCCGCAAGAACATGGTTCATACTGTACAGATATATTTTATGTTTAAGGATACATTTTCTGGAATGAGTCTTTGGCTTGTACTAATTCTTATTGTTATTGCATTGAAACATAATATAATTACTGTGAATCGTGAACAACTTTTTACTCCATTCTTTAATATAGAAGCCAACCTAGCAATTTTCTGATAACCAGTCACCTGAAGATGGTAGTAAAATAAACTTCCGAAACATAATATATACCAAATATACGAAAACTTGTATCTCGGGCAATGGATAGTGTTAAGTGTATTTGGTATTATGAAACGTTTAAATTTCAAGAATATTTCCGATGATTTTGTCCTGTTAATGCTTCTAAATTTTTAATTCGTAGGTGCTTAAGTTGTTATGGTGTTTAATAAAGCAGAGTAAAACCTTCCGATATGAAATGTATTTTTTTTCGAAAACCACAGAACTTACGAAAAAGTTGTATCGGGCATTAAATGTAATTTTATTTTATTTTCAATATTTCTTCGAGACTTTTTCGTTGTGGTAAATATCTTGTGAGTTGCACGCAATCACAGTTTACAGCAAGGCGTGTCCTGACTTAATGCGATTTAAAAAAGGAGATTTTAACATATGTTATTAGAACGCTCCAATATCATATTTTATTAAAAACCTATTCACCTATTCTATAATTCCCACTTATGATGAACAGACAGGGCGAAGCTCTTCGACACTTTTCTATTTTTTTGAAATTTAATTACGAAGACGCTAGAAATGTTAATTCTGGACACCGATGTTTCAGCTCAAATATATCCATGTGTTACAGATAATTTATCAAAATTGTGATGTAATGGTTACTAATGGTCTACATCTTCATATCGGAATGTTCCTGGTTCGAAACCCAACCATTGAACACCGTGATGAAGTGTATAGCAGTTATTTTACAAATCGGAATATTTTCAGTTCCAATCCTGGTGGGAAAATACTATAACAGAATTCTTAAAAATTGGAAATAAAATATTACTGTAATATAATTCGAATTTACGGTAATACTGTTCATGGTGGTTAGATTTTATAGGTACGACATGCAAATATGTGTATTTCTGTATGCAGTTAACTATCACTTAAGGTTTTATTTATGATATTAATTACAACACAAGTTTGTTTATTTGTACGTTGTATTTTAAATAACCATACTTTCATGTGCGAGCCTTGATATTTTGAAGAAATTTCGTGGGGACCCATACTAATAACATCAAGTTGATCGTAAAATAACCGGTTGTCTCTTTATAGGAAAACTATGTTATAATACCTAGTGCTTAAATTTTATGGTTCAAAATTACAGGACCACCACCTAAACATATGTACGAGGTGCGATCAGAAAGTTTCAAGACTGCGCCTATAAAAACCCGTACACTTATCTCAGGTATTAAATTCATCCATCACCCTCGAAGTAGTTCCCCTGGGAGTGAACACAACGATCCCAGCGCCGCTGCCAAGCCTGGAAGCATCCCTGGAAATCTTTCTTTGTCAGCCTGTCAAGCACCATCTGCGATTCTGCCTGAATCTCTTCTATCGTCTCAAATCTCCTTCCCTTTAGCTGAATTTTCATCTTTGGGAAGAGGAAACCTTAGAAAGGAAGTTGGGGTCGGTTCTTGCGAGATCTTTGATCGGTGTAATGCACTACCAAAACGCCCGTAACTAAGAAACAAATGCTTATTCGATGATGCCGGCTGGCACACTGATTCACTATGAATGTAGGCCCAACCCCTTAGCGGCAGAAGCTCATACTACATCCGGTTCGCCCGCTATTGACACAGTGTGGAAACTTTCTGATCGCACCTCGTGTGCAGTGGGTTGATTGTTATGAACTTCATGTTCCACCATTTTGCTTTATCCGCTCTGAATCTGTTATAAACCTCTATAAACGCAAGATATATTAAATAAAGGATAATTGAATTACATTAACAAATTCGTTATAACGTGTTTTTGTTTCTTAAGAGAACTTACCACAGGTTTCTTTAACTGTATTAAAAGCTTAACTATTTTTCACATACAAAAAAACATTTAGCTTTCCTTGTAACCCGTAGAATTCTCTTAAATACTATAGACCTAACAGCTGTGATTATTTAAAGATGGATGTCTACTGAGTTGTTGTAGTCTGGTAAAAGTTTACAGACGTTTCAGAGGTCCTTTTTGCTGCTGAAGATGAAAATCTTAGTATTTTCTTGTTTTTACGTTTCGTCAAGCCTAGATATTCACCTGAGCTTCCTTCAACACCATCATTCAAATTAAATCTAAAGGTTTATGACGGTGGTGTGTTATTAAAATAAAATTCCTGGTAACTATCTATTGTCATAATGTAATTAAAATTCGATTTCTCGCGTTTTAATTATATTAAGGCGATGGTTAATGTCTAAGAAATTCGTTACTTTAACCTACAGTCAAAGTTCTTTTCTCAGATGGGATACAAAGTGTCACCTGTTGAATCTAAGTAAGACATTATTCTTATTGTAATAATCACATTCATCTGAAATTGCTACTCTACTTACTAAAGACAACCTACGCAGAATGTACATAAATCAGTACTAAATAATGAGATTTTAATAACATAATTCTGTTCAAAGAAAGAAAGAAAGAAAGAAATTAGTTTTGTAAAAAAGAAGTTTCATTAAGTCCACACGTTAAATGACTCATACTTACAGAATGTTTATTCTTTTTATATTCAAGTCTTCGTAAATGGAGGTACATTTGTCTGATAAATAGCTATACTATTCGTCAAAACATTTTATGAATTCAGAATGCACAAAACGTACACGTAATGAGGTCATTTCCTTCTGGATATTTATTTTACTTACTAACTGAATATCTATTAATTTATCACTGTACGTTGCTTAGATAATTTAGTATTTCTTTGTGTCGGTAAAATACAAACCCTGCCGTATCAACACAACATAAAAGGTTTTTCTAAAACAATGTCTTTCACCTGAACATTGAATATAGATTTGTCACTGCCTTCATAAACGTTGCATATTTTTCAAATGTTTACTACGTCACAGAATTTCGTTGTATAATTTAGTATTGCTACTATCATGATCGTTCGCACAACGGACATTAAATTTCTTGAAAATATTTCACCTTATCACTCTAAAGATAAGCTATAAATACTGTGAAATAAGTAAAACATTAAATATCATAATTTTTTCTTAATACAATCAAGAGATTTTACCTCACGGAACACATAGACATAAATATGTTTATTATTATTATTATTATTATTATTATTATTATTATTATTAGTGTTCTGTCTGACGACAGGTCCATATGAACAGGATCCTTCCATCATTTTCTCGGACTGGAACCTGTTCATATACGTTCTTGGCAGATGATCCAGAAGTGGTTTGCCATTGCCTTCTTCTGTGTGTGAATGGAGTAATTGTTGGGATGCCACGGAGGAAAACTCCGTGTTGCCTAGACCACGGCCTTGCCCAACACAAGTTATAAATTCGGGCACCGCCGGGAATCGAACCCGAGACCCCAGGATATGTATCTACATATAAATGCTTGCCTTAAAATAATGTAGGCGTATAAAAAACAAAGCATATCACATTTTTGGATAAAACTATCGATGATGAACCAGTGTGCTTGTATATTAAGAATTATAATTACTAAACATATTATTTTATTCTAAATATATGTTACAAAAACAAGCAATTTCTAATCTATTTTGTAATAGAAAATGAAATTCTTGCTGGATGCCAGTAATACTGTTGGACTCAAAATACTGAATTTAATGTAACAATTTCGTAAAAATGCAGATATACCAGAAATATAATCAAGAGGATTATTACAGATATTTACTTATGATACTTAGGAGACCCGTTCTTCAGTGCTTTGAGCATTTGCGGGTCCCAACTCTTCGTTGGCTTGATCTATTAGACAATTGGTAGGATTCCTTGGATGAGGGATCGGCCCGTCTCAAGGCCTCTACCTGTACACAGGACAGCACAACACAGAAAAACGCGAACATCCATGCCTTGAGTGGGATTCGAACCCACGGTCACAAGGCCCACGCCTCAGACCACAGGGCCACTGTGACGTCAGGGTTATCACAGATATTTGGAAGAACTGTCAGTCTAGAAATACGAATTCTATCCTGTAACAGTTACCAAGAACAGTTTAAAATTCTTCACAAGAAAGAAACTTGAAAATAACGAATCTAGTCACCGATTCTGTCTAACCAAATATCTGAAGACGCCGCTGAGTGATTCAGAACATCAATCTTTCATTATTATCGTGTCCCTCCTCCTTTCAGTCTCGTTTGGCTTCTTCTTTGCAGACAGATAAAAAACACTTATGCTTATTGAAGATGAAGTGTACTTGGGAAGGTCGCCATTCCTTTTTTTGTAATACAACAAAAGTAAATCATGTTTGTAGTAAATACGACGCTCAGGGGCAGGTACATGTCCTTAGCGCCACAAAACACAAGGAATAAAAAGAAAAGTTAACACCTGTTGCATTGGAGTTGCAATGACAGACAAAACCCCTGAAACGGACGTAGTTGCCGTCTGTACAAAGCAGTAATTTCCGTAAGAGTAATTCAGACGTTCGGGTATGTACCGCGGTTTTTTGAAAACCAGTTTAATCACGTATCGTGTGTGCAGAAGACCCGGCACATTTGCTGGTTTAACTTATTCGTGGTAATAGTTCTGCATCGTGGTGGATTTGAACTGAAAACCTCCCAAATACAAGCCTTACCACATGATTATGTAGTCTAAGTCAGTGGTATTCAACCTTTTTTGTTCGCGTACCCCCAGACATAATTTCTCTTTAAAGTTGTTGGTGTATAATTCAAGTTATACATAGTATATAATCTAAATCTAAAATAAATTAAATAAATTACATTACTGATTATTCAGTGTTTATCATAAAATAATATATTTTTTAAAAATTTCACGTACCCCCTAAGATGTCTTCGCGTACCCCCAGATATAATTTCTCTTCAACTTTGTACCCCCAAAGTTGTTGGGGTACAATTCAAGTTATACATAGTATATAATCTAAATCTAAAATAAATTAAATAAATTACATTACTAATTATTCAGTGTTTATCATAAAATAATATATTTTTTTAAATTTCACGTACCCCCTAAGATGTCTTCGCGTACCCCCAGATATAATTTCTCTTCAACTTTGTACCCCCAAATTTGTTGGGGTACAATTCAAGTTATACATAGTATATAATCTAAATCTAAAATAAATTAAATAAATTACATTACTGATTATTCAGTGTTTATCATAAAATAATATATTTTTTAAAAATTTCACGTACCACCTAAGATGTCTTCGCGTACCCCCAGATATAATTTCTCTTCAACTTTGTACCCCCAAAGTTGTTGGTGTATAATTCAAGTTATACATAGTATATAATCTACATCTAAAATAAATTAAATAAATTACATTACTGATTATTCAGTGTTTATCATAAAATAATATATTTTTTTAAAAATATCACGTACCCCCTAAGATGTCTTCGCGTACCCCCAGGGGTACGCGTACCCCAGATTGAATACCACTAGTATACAGCATCACCAAAGTGAGGTTGGCTTTCATTCATAATACTTTGAATAAGCAACTCCACTGAACAGAGTCGTCCTTGAGAAGCTAAAAAACTACATTAAAGAAACCTCACTATTTCTTGTTAATTCTTACCTGAAAATTTCTTAAAAATTACGACAAAATAATTAGGAGTTACCATTTTATTTTCTGTTTACAGTTACGCATATTTGCTCTTAACTTATTTCACTCTTATTAAGACATTATATTCTCAAGTAATCTGAGCGATTTGACTACTTAAGCGCAGATATTAAACAACATCGATTAATGTGCCTGAAATAATCCAGTCAGTGCTTTTAATACAAGACACAAGACGTCTTCAATCAGTTAATACGCTCATCTATCAGCGTTTTGCATTAAACTGTGAAGACAACATTCTAGTAACAGAATCAAAATGGCGATCACCATACCAGACGCTAAAATTGTGAGTAATGGTGCGATTGCAGCGAAAGTTATTCCGTATGACGTTTTATTTATTTTAGGAATATTATTTTGCCAATAAAGCTGACGTAATCGGTGTAAAACTCCGCTTAGCTTCATTTGTCTCAGGCTGTAACAAAAACAAATTTTTCCCTAAAGTAGGATATACAGAATGTCCCAAAAAACATGTATATACACATTTAATAAATTAAATAATTACATTTTAATTACGTCAATATTAGCGCTTGGTGAATTAGCGAATCTGATGTATTAGGTGTTTAAAATGACCACCGTCAGCTTCGTGTTACAGTTTTCAGCGTTTAGCAGCTGACTGACAAGCAGTCAACAGATTTACTGCTATGGATACGTATTTTTTGGGACAACCTGTATTTAGATGTCTCTGACAAGAAGGTACATATTTAAGACAAAATATATAATAAAATACAGGTCAATACACAAAACTATATTTGGATGTTAAAATTTAAAATTTTAAAAAAAAATAATTTTTTTTTTAAATTTTTTAAAAAAAATTAATTTTTTTTAAAAAAACTTAAATTTTAACATTTACATTTTAAATTTTAACATCCAAATATAGTTTTGTGTATTGACCTGTATTTTATTATATATTTTAATCAAAAACACAAACATGACGCATGTAAACCTTAAACTTATATTTAAGACACTTTGTTTGAAAGAATTTAGTCTGTATGCAAACTTATATTGAGAGTATCATTAATGCTGAACGATTAAATACTTCCTATAAATAACCCACATTCTGTAATAAACAAAGTTATAAATAAATCGTTATTTAAACATATCATCACGGGATTAAAATTTTACCGGCGTATTAAACATTTGAAGTAAGTAAATGCCTACAGAACATTTATATTAACGCTAGGAACCGTACGTAATATTAATGATTTTACTGATAATGAATCACGGAAATCTCTTTTCTGTAATTTTGTTTAATCTTGAAAATATTTGAAGACTTCTTGATAGAATTTACAGTCTATTACAGGGTGGTGCTGGGGTTTTCACGATCATTTGGATGATTCTTAGTCGAATCTTGTATAGGAAAAAAATGTTCAAGATTCGCTCAGACATTTCGGTTTTAAAATTTCTGTGAAATACTATCTGCTTCAATTAAATTTATCAACTTTTTTTTTTTAAATAATAATTCAAGAATTTCTACATGCTGCTGGGCTGTATAGTGGTTTTTATAATAGTTATATAATAGTCTACTTTATTTCTGACAAATAAAAACTAAAAACTAATAATTAATAAATATTTAGTTTATTTTAAATTGGACGATTTATTATGAGTCACTGTGTACGTCCCAATCACAACTCAACAGTTTTACGATCAAAGGATTTTTAATAACTAAGTAATAGGATCAAATTGCGTGCTGATGTCTGTTGTAATCCGAGACGTCATTAGTGAGTCCACCTCTTCAATTATGAAGATTATGGATACATTGATAATTAATATTTTTTCTCTGGCTAACCGGTCGAGTACTGACTTTATATTTATTTATTATTTATTTAGTGTTCTGTCTGACGACAGGTCCATATGAACAGGATCCTTCCATCCTTTTCTCGGACTGGGACCTGTTCATATACGTTCTTGGCAGATGATCCAGAAGTGGTTTGCCATTGCCTTCTTCTGTGTGTGAATGGAGTAATTGTTGGGATGCCACAGAGGAAAACTCCGTGTTGCCTAGACCACGGCCTTGCCCAACACAAGTTATAAATTCGGGCACCGCCAGGAATCGAACCCGAGACCCCAGGATTACAAGGCCAGCGTTCTAACCGCTAGACCACCTCATCTTATTATTATTTAGTGTTCTGTCTGACGACAGGTCCATATGAACAGGATCCTTCCATCCTTTTCTCGGACTGGGACCTGTTCATATACGTTCTTGGCAGATGATCCAGAAGTGGTTTGCCATTGCCTTCTTCTGTGTGTGAATGGAGTAATTGTTGGGATGCCACGGAGGAAAACTCCGTGTTGCCTAGACCACGGCCTTGCCCAACACAAGTTATAAATTCGGGCACCGCCGGGAATCGAACCCGAGACCCCAGGATTACAAGGCCAGCGTTCTAACCGCTAGTACTGACTTTATAGCATTGGAATATTATTAATACTTACTTGTAATTGAAAAGAATTTTGTAAGGACTCCTTTTCTTGAGAGCCATAGACACGCTGCCAGGGATGGTGGTCTGTGGTATCTTCTGGATGTTGCATGGGACATCTCCACTTCTGAGTCTCATTAACCACATATCGGATGTGACGAGTGCGTATTTGTCCTCCGCACACAGACGCAAGAAGCCTTGAAGTGCGTTGTCATGAAAGTGGTCCTTCTTTTTGGCTAATAGTTTATAGTACAACGTCTTCATCACTAAGTTATTCGATTCCTACGGAAAAAAAATACTTCAGAATTCTCAATATGAAATGCGTTGATCACTTCGTTTAAAACCGAATACATTTATGAGATGGTAAAGTTGAAGTCATATTGTGATATAATAAATATATATTAAATCTTGTCCGTCTAATCACAATAAATTCTTATTAAATATTAAAATATTACAATAATTAACATTTAAAATATCAAATGATGTTCTTTATCGAAATATTCGATTTACATTAGACCATCATTTTTCACATGATGGTCTAATGTAAATCGAATATTTCGATAAAGAACATCATTTGATATTTTAAATATTTTAAATGTTTTAAATGTTAAAATGTTAATTATTGTAATATTTTAATATTTAATAAGAATTTATTGTGATTAGACGGACAAGATTTAATATATATCGAATACATTTATTTAATTTTGGCCGCATTTTAAGGGCGTGGTATATGAAGCGAATTTCTGACAGCGACATAGTCTTTTTTTAAGAAAACTGTATTGAAATTGTGTAATTGTTTATTTTGTGACGATAGTTTGAACATATATTTTTACTATGTATTATTGTGGCTCGTATAGTGATCGCTTTATGCATTACAGGGCTTCCAAGTAAGGAAATGGCGTTAGTCAGTGGTATGGGGACCTCTTAGTCCCATGGACCGTTCTCTCAGCGTGATACGAATGACCATGAACCACGATTGATTAAGACACTTTTCATTTATTATAATTTCACTAAAATTATTAATTTAAAATTTTTCTGTACTTCAGATTACAATTACAATTTTGTTTATACTGAACTTTCAGAAATATTTTTTTGTTCATGACATGCTAATGTTTCGTTTCGGTTTGTCTGTCTCAAGTAGCTTTATTAATTTGATTTTAAAGTAATTTTATATAATTAATAATAATCAACTTTATCTGTAAACGACACCTTAGAAAAGATGGCATTGATTCTGTTTTGTTTTTAAACTTGTTGACTTTTGATATTTAACTCATTATTAAATGCTAATAGGAATAAATATTTTCTAAGACTTTTATTGATGTCAGATACTTAAGTAGTGCGACGAATGACGTATTATTTAAGTAATTCAGTGGCTTCCTACACTGAAATATGAGACCTCCGCTCCCTTAGTGACGCCGAGCTTGTACGTGCCGTCCTCTAGCAGCCCTCTGAAGTTGATGAAGGGAAGTTCTTCCCTCTGAACCGCTAGGAAGGACACTAACTCGGCAGAATACGCTGCTACCAGCACAAAGCCCACGACGTACGACGTGAAGTACACCACTCGACACGGCCAGGAACTTGGCATCTCTTCTCTGCCTGCAGACACGCAGAGCGCATGCCCTGAACTCAACACACAACGAGATTTTCTACGCTGGAAGGCTACTGGATTTTATCTGACGAATTAAATTTTGAGTTTTAATGATTCAGTACACAAATAGTTTTCGCGAGACTCAGGTCTTACTTCGATGACTTTTCTAAAAAAATAAAAATATATATATGTCGTGTCCTTTGATCTTTCTATCTACGCCAACTAATTTCGACGCTAATGGACAGATTTCGGTGACGCATAGATGACATAAAGTAAAAGCTATCATCCAAATCTGTGCCTGCCCCATGCGGTCCTTACTGTACAGGGATGGCCAAAAGTCGGGATCGAATATCTTATTAGGCGAAACAGAAGAATAGGGATTCAGTATAGAAACATTTTAATTACAAAGGAACATTATTATTATTAAATATATTTATTTTGTACAGTCTATACACAAACGTTTGAAGTTAATTCATACTCATTCCAAGAAAATAATTAAACATTAATTCTACAGATAAATATAACGTCTGACTACAATAAGCAACTTACAATGAAAATGGAAAGCTACAAACAGAACTACGGATCATTATAATATATTGCATCAAATATCTAATAGTTTTTAAAATATTTTAAATTGATAAAAACCTGAAGACGACGGTATTACCCGTCGAAACATGTCGTTTTAATAAAAAGCGCTAAAATATATAATGTAAAATCGTATTTACGATTAAGAGCGCTAATATAATATTTTACACAATAAAATGTTTTAATATTATATAATTCTTTACAACACCAATAAACTTCAAACGTTTGTGTATAGACTGTACAAAATAAATATATTTAATCAAACACAAACATGACGCATATAAGATACAAATTATTATTATTATTATTCCATCTGTTCACCATTTTTCAAGATATTTACTTCTGTGTACCCGAGACAAACCTTGCCCCCTGAGGTACGTAGTGCAGTAGCTATTTCCGAAATACATTTTGTTTTAAATGGATTTCGCGTGAGGCATTTTACATGAGCGTCTTTTGAATGATGTACGATGTTCCTAGAATGGCGGTTTTCTGAAGTTCCCTGATGTCCTGTTCGCCCGGGATGTTGGCCAAATATTTTTGATTGATTTGGAGACAGTTCCAATTGCTCCTATAATTATTGGAATTGATCTTACTTTCCACATTCGATGTATTTGAATGAGAAGTTCCTTACCTTGTCCACAGAAAGCTCCAAAAACGCAGTAAAATGATTCCCAGAAATGTTCATGATGTTGGCCAGTGTTTCCATAACAACGACAGAGCTTGTCAGATACGACTAGTAGCACTGTCAGTAGAATGATGGCTGCAATGATGGCAAACCATAGCTGACGTCTGAACGGGGCGAGAAAACTGCCCCAGTGTAGTTCCAGCGTTTCAACCTCTCGGATGTACATGTTTGTGCTGCACAAAAACACACCACGAGAGTTATTAACGGGTTGAACTATTGGGCAGTTGATACAGCGTTGAGAAACAACGTATTTTTCACAAATTAATAATGTATTTTCCTTCATACCCTTCCCGTATAGGTATAATCAGTCTTTGTAGATATATATACAGGGTTATTCATAATTCCCTGACACATTACAAAAAGTCGCCAGACTTGAATGGTGCAAAGGATTGTAACATGCGACATGCCGATAGAAAGAGAAACTCTCCAAGTTTATTTTACATTTCTCATAAATGTCCTCGCAACGTCTCTATCTGTACAAGACAGCAGACAACATCCATGCCTGTAGTGAGATTCGAATTCATAGTCCGAGTTTCCGAGCGATCAGGGCCCACGGCCCAGATCTCGTTGCCATATTTTCCCATCCTTACTATTATGTTTCTATGCATGTGTGTGTGATTACCTTATCCCTAATGGTTTAATTTCATGTAACATGAAACTCGCTCTAGTTTAACACATTTTCTCGTAACGAACGACGTTTAAAAGTATAACATGAGAAATCAATATTCGGGTAACACTGAAGATGATAGCTGTATGTTCCTCCGAAACATTTGTAACTACTCGTAGTTTCAACCCAGAAGATCACAATCCATATTTTATCCGCCGTGAGAGATGGAATCTCATATTTAATCTCTGTATCGTCTCAGAAACATCTCGCAGCCAAATTTGCGTAAGATTATGGCATATCAATATGTTTACCTCGTAAGTTATTAATGGCTACTGTTTAAAATTGTGGGAAAGAAACTGTCAGATTTACAGACAGTATCTTCTCATTTGGGAGGTCCAGTACGAGTCTGACTGTCCTGTATGAGGTTTGTTAAGGACTTTTAAAAGGTTACCACACATGCCAACTTAAAATGCTTCTTACGAAAGTTAGTTTTTATAAGAATATTTGTTTTGTTTTTGTTCGTACTTGTCTACCATTAGTGGTATAAGGAAATCCACCAGGTTCAGTCGACTGGGGTACATCGTCAGTCCTCCAACAGCTGCGTCCGCTTCTCTTCTAGCCACCATCCCAACCATTCCAAACCAAGTTCCGTTTTCTGACATAACCGCCCAATCCTCTTCCTTGGTTTCAATATAATTAGATCTGTAGAATGGATGAGAATTTAGCATTTCTACTAATATCATAACATAGGATATGTACTGAATCCATTGGTTGATAATCGAATCTGATCGATACATCCTTTCCGAGTAGTAAAATTAGATGTTCCATGGAAGTCTACGTTCATGGTAACATGCAGATCAAATACGGGATCATTTTCTTACGAAAGTTGTGATAATTTAACCTTGAAAATATGTTTTTTTTAAATATAATAACCAAAAAGGTTAATAAATTGTAAAGCCGATTAGATTTAACTATTTTTGCGAACAGTCTCCTATAACAAACATAACTGCCACGGTGGTCTAGCGGTTAGAACACTGGCCTTGTAATCCTGGGGTCTCGGGTTCGATTCCCGGCGGTGCCCGAATTTATAACTTGTGTTGTTGGGCAAGGCCGTGGTCTAGGCAACACGGAGTTTTCGTCCGTGGCATCCCAACAATTACTCCATTCACACACAGAAGAAGGCAATGGCAAACCACTTCTGGATCATCTGCCAAGAACGTATATGAACAGGTCCCAGTCCGAGAAAAGGATGGAAGGATCCTGTTCATATGGACCTGTCGTCAGACAGAACACTCAAATAAATAAATAAATAAATGTATCAAACAGAACCATGAAATGACTTGGATTGGTATAGGCGGTACATGTTACACGCTTAAGAGAGATAAACACTTACAAAATGTTAGTTAAAGTCCTGAAGAGATGCAACTACGTCGGAGACTTACTTTAGCTATGACGAAAATATTAAAATAATCCCTCAAATTTAATATGTGAAATGGATTTATCTCAGTGTCGTGAATGTGGCAATAAACCTCTGTATTCCATAAAAGGCAGAGTATTTATGGATTTATGAAGCTGATTATTCAAGGGATGAACAGGGAATCAGGTTCCGCTTGTGCAGTATCCCAGCGCATTTAGTGTATAACGTTATTGATGACGTTATTGCTTTAGGATAAGAAGACGTTATCCTGTTACTAGTTATGCGATAAGAGTAGTGCAGTTGTCTGTAAGCTAATGGAATAATGTGAGTGTGTTTACGCGGGACCATCATGGCAGAATGTCCTACTTTATAAAACTTCTGATGCCATTAGTTTTCTATTAAAAGTATTTATAAATGAGATAAAGCCACGAAGGAAGGGATAATTATAAAAATAATAAATAATTAACTGTTGAATTTCAACAGACGTGTTCTACTAGTAATTATTTTTACTCCAGTACCTAATAAGTCAATAGAGTGACGTTAAAGTCACTGGAAACTGTTGACTTATTTGATAAAATTAAATAATTATTTATTTTAATCCGTCTTATCAAAATATAATTTTATTTAAAATTTCTTATAATTAAGATAATAAAATATCATTCATGTTCCTTATCGATTGATCGATTTACATTTCGGAACATTTACACAACATGTTTCAGTTTTTATAAAACCATCATCAGGTGTAAGTATATCTAAGAACTTAAAACTCAATTATGATTTCTGTAGTTTTTTGGTGATGTTTCATTACATTTTGTTTTTCCATATTTGGGCGAAGGTGTTTTTTTTTCTTAAATGTTATTAGATATGAATGAATGATATTTTATTATCTTAATTATAAGAAATTTTAAATAAAATTATATTGTGATCAGACGGATTAAAATAAATAATTGATATAATATTCACAATATGACGGAATTACACTATCTTATGAAAAAAATAAATAATATTAAACTTACGTGAAGTTTAGACTTTCTTCGAGGGCTTTCCAGGTTTCGCCAAAGAATCCGGTGATTCCAACAGTTTTACCTTTCTCATCTCTTTGCAGCGTTGTTGGAACATCCATCTGTTACAATAAAGCTTATGTCATTTTAAAAAAAAATTAAAATTAATGATTAAAAAGGTAGAACAAATCTCTAGTTATGCTTAATAATAAACTTAGCGGAGATTAATGCTTGCGAAAATGATTACATTACCCATATTTTATGTATCTCAGAGATACATTATCGTGGTCATAAAAGCTTGCCAATGAACCCTATTTTGAACCGGTTAAGTCAAAATTCGGTTTTTGTAATTTAATGTTGCTAAATATTTTGGATAACTGGATTCCCAAGCACATCCACTTCGAGGCCGAGTCAGAATTTGGAAATTTTTAAAATGAGTATTTGTGGATTCGGAACAGGCTCGAATATCTTTACTACGAAATAAAAAACATAAATACTTTGAAACAAACACGGAAATATTTATTTTAATAACGACGAAAAAATAAGGTTTCTTTCTGTCTGAGTACGATACGGGGTACTGATAATTATTATGCAATACCTTATTAGTGTAAATAGTATTAAAAATATATTAAAATTGGCCGTCAATCACAATATAAGATAATTAAAAGATTAAAATATCATTTTACGTTCCGTATCGAGTACTCGATTTACATGTGGAACATTTACGACATGTTTCGGCTATATATAGCCATCATCAGGTGTTATGTTATAAACTTTTTAACTGAATTACTGATTTTAATTTTTTTTAAATGTTCCACATGTAAATCGAGTACTCGATACGGAACGTAAAATGATATTTTAATCTTTTAATTATCTTATATTGTGATTGACGGCCAATTTTAATATATTTTTAATACTATTTAAATAAATCACAATATGACGCACCTACAATATCTTATTAGTGTAGCTTTGTTTGTTTTATTTTGGTAAATATAAGTGAAATACTTACCGGTATAATTTTTCTGTACCCCGTCTTGTTGCCCGTTAAAGGCAAATATTACTGAAAGTTACCGATTCTGTCGTGTTGTGTCTTGTCGAATTTTTCTGTGGTTCGAAACCCAACCACGGTATTATTGAATCGGCTCATACGTGTTAATTAGTACTACGCATGCGTGAAATATAAACGAGGAGTCTTACTTCCGATACCACCACTCGAAGTTTGAGACCTCGAAGGTCTTTGCGCCTTTTATAGAAGCCGATAGTTCTCCATTGAAGGCCTTTTCGGAGGGACCAATTCCCGACGCTGCGCTGTTCCAGAGCGGACCTTGTGCTTATGTGGTAGACCTCTGTTAACTGCACAGTCCCACCTCTTTGCCACTGAGCCACCAGGAACTCGCAGTCCAGAGGAATGAATAGTCGCTTGAAAATATCTTCCATAGACCCTGGCTCCGAATTGAAGAACAACCATTCTGCCATCGTCAGCTGTACCTTTGTCAATGCCTTTAAGAATACGTAAAATAATTTATAAATTGAAATAAAGTTTAAAAAAATTATATGAGATTTCATAAATGATTTTGATGATGGCGTATTGCTAGGTGAATAAACTTTTTTGTTGTTGTGTGGTAACCTGAAAATTAATTTTTTCTATTAAACCTGAAAATTAAAGTTTACAAAACAATAATCTTGCCTGTTGTTTTGTATGGGTGCGAAACATGGTGTCTCACTCAGAGGTCTCAGGTGTTTGAGAACAGGGTGTTGAGGAGGATATTTGGGCCTAGGAGAGGAGACGATGGGGCATGGAGAAAACTGCATAATGACGAGCTTAGAAATCTGTACTGCTCCCCCAATATTGTCAGGGTGATTAAGTCGAGAAGAATGAGATGGGCTGGGCATGTAGAGCGCATGGATGGGACAAGAGGTGTGCACCGGGTACTGGTTGTGAAGCCTGAGGGGAAGAGACTCTGGGGAGACCTAGACGTAGATGGGAGGATAATCTCAGGCGGGATCTATGGGAGATAGGAGTTGAAGGAGACCAGATTTTGTTGGCCCAGGACAGGGCTTTGGTTATTTCGGTGATGAACCTTCGGGTTCCGTAAGCCATCTGGTTGGTTGGGTCCACTATTTGGGAAGCCTGAGGGGAAGAGACCTCTGGGGAGACCTAGACGTAGATGGGAGGATAATCTCAGGCGGGATCTATGGGAGATAGAAATTGAAGGAGACTGGATTTTGTTGGCCCAGGACAGGGTCCGGTGGAGGGCTTTGGGTAATTTGATGATGAACCTTCGGGTTCCGTAAGCCATCTGGTTGGTTGGGTCCACTATTTGGGAAGCCTGAGGGAAAGAGACCACTGGGGAGACCTAGACGTAGATGGGAGGATAATCTCAGGCGGGATCTATGGGAGATAGGAGTTGAAGGAGACTGGATTTTGTTGGCCCAGGACAGGGTCCGGTGGAGGGCTTTGGTTAAGTCGGTGATGAACCTTCGGGTTCCGTAAGCCATCTGGTTGGTTGGGTCCACTATTTGGGAAGCCTGAGGGGAAGAGACCTCTGGGGAGACCTAGACGTAGATGGGAGGATAATCTCAGGCGGGATCTATGGGAGATAGAAATTGAAGGAGACAGGATTTTGTTGGCCCAGGACAGGGCTTTGGTTAATTCGGTGATGAACCTTCGGGTTCGGTAAGCCATCTGGTTGGTTGGGTCTACTATTTGGGAAGCCTCAGGGGAAGAGACCTCTGGGGAGACCTAGACGTAGATGGGAGGATAATCTCAGGCGGGATCTATGGGAGATAGTTGAAGGAGACTGGATTTTGTTGGCCCAGGACAGGGTCCGGTGGAGGGCTTTGGTTAATTCGGTGATGAACCTTCGGGTTCAGTAAGCCATCTGGTTGGTTGGGTCTACTATTTGGGAAGCCTCAGGGGAAGAGACCTCTGGGGAGACCTAGACGTAGATGGGAGGATAATCTCAGGCGGGATCTATGGGAGATAGTTGAAGGAGACTGGATTTTGTTGGCCCAGGACAGGGTCCGGTGGAGGGCTTTGGGTAATTTGATGATGAACCTTCGGGTTCGGTAAGCCATCTAGTTAGTTAGTTAGTTAATATTTTCTGTTAATCATTAATATGTTTGCATTTATAACGACGATGTGATGAGGTTTTATAAAGACGGGACCTGGGTTTTAAAAATTATATAGATACAATATGTCTAATCGTGAATTAATATGGTATTTTGACGAATGACAAGGCAAAGGATTAATATTAATAGAAACAGAAATTGTGAGCAAACGACAGATTAATACTTAAAACCTCAGTTAAGGTTTCACTTGGTATTCCCTTGGGTTGAAAGTTAATTCTGTATAATGAAACCTGTAACTGAAAATGTAATTTTCTCGTAAATTACACACAATACAAACCAATAAATTATTGCATTAAGTTACAAAACGTAAATTATATTGTATTATTATAATTCTGTAGGCAAATTGTCAACAAAGAAAGGTCATATGGACTTATGTTAGGGAAATGTTAGGGGAGTTATATTAATAGTCATTATATACCTTAATGTTCCTGCATCCGGACATCTCTTTGTACTACGGTATAATGATAAACTCTTATTTTAAAATATAAACGATATATTTGTGATGTTAAATATTTCTAATTATATTTGTTTGTTTAAATCTTGTCAGTCTAATCACAATAAAATTCCTATTAAATATTAAAATATTACTATAATTAACATTTAAATATTTCTAATTATTCTCATTTCTAATTATACTACTAAAGAAGTTTTAAGCATCAAAGCATATCATGTTTAAGGTAAAATTTAAATTATATATTTTAAATGGATCACATTTACCGATATAAAAATTAAATCGGGTAAGACTAAGATAAAACGAATTGTAACGTATCTTAGGTGGTGGTTGTTTTGTATTTTCAGTTTCTCTCAAGGTAAATCGCTTGTAATAATATTACTTACACTTGCTTGATTTATGATCAGCTCTGTGGAATATACTGAAAGTCTCTGGGCACCGATTATTTCTGTTAGGAGTCACCTCGTACCTGATTACATTGACTGAAGTTTTGTTAGTCCCTTTAAAAAATGCTAGAACCCAGTTAAAACACGTCACTGTCACATCCTTTCAGAATTTACCATTCCAAATCGTCATACGCGTTGATTTTCAGTTAAAAAAGACACAAACAAACATTAATTTTAAGTGTTGGGTAATTTTTTATTGGGGGTCTAAGTTTAATTTCTAAGACGCATTCATTGATCTGTCGGTAAAAATTGTTTGCTGTCGGTGGAACTTAAAAGTGTCTATGAAAAATATTTTTTTGCATTTAATATAACATCGGTAGACAACCATCGATATTAGACAGGCTTCTGGTATCATTATTCAGTCCTGCACAACTTATTAAAGTCTCTGGTGTTGGTCTTTTAAGCGTTTGGTATGTAAATAGTGTTTACGTAATATGTGATATGCTTTAAGTAAGATCCAGCTTCTGACTTTGATTGGAAAGGCTTTTGTAAAAAAAAACATTGTGATGGAGTGCATTCAAGTTTGAAAATTAAAGTGTGAATTAACTAACAGTGCGAAGAGAAAAATGTGTATATAAAGGAAAAGGTAGATATAAAGATTGATGTTTTCAGGTAAGAGTGTATAACGTTCGTTGTGCGGGATTGCATAACAGAATATTCAGTGGCATTCGACATTCACTCTGTGTAAATAAAACTGGATCTGGGTTGAGTAGACATGAATTTTGATACTTTCATACGCGTTGGGAAAATTCCCTGAGAGAATATTTGTGTTGTATTTCTTTGATATTAATAAAATATATTTATATCTCGGGGTCTCGGGTTCGATTGCCGGCGGTGCCCGAATTTATAACTTGTGTTGGGCAAGGCCGTGGTCTAGGCAACACGGAGTTTTCCTCCGTGGCATCCCAACAATTACTCCATTCACACACAGAAGAAGGCAATGGCAAACCACTTCTGGATCATCTGCCAAGAACGTATATGAACAGGTCCCAGTCCGAGAAAAGGATGGAAGGATCCTGTTCATATGGACCTGTCGTCAGACAGAACACTAAATAAATAAAATAATAACATAATTAACTAGATTTAATTTAAAGTATTGTTAATGAAGTAAGGTGGACTTGCAGATAATTCGAGCTCGTCCCAGTAAGGACTTACCTCGTGGACGGTCAGCGTATCCGTTGGCAGTACCACCAGGGGAGAACGGTGGTCTACAGAATGTAATTGTAGAATGTTATCGACAGCATATATGTCGATAACTGCAGTGTACACTCTTGCCACAGTCAGCTGTCTCTTAAGTGTGTGCAGTCTTTTAGTAAGACCGACCTCTGCGAAACAATTTACGACTCAAATTAGTTAATTTTGTATTTGGGAGCTAAATCATCTTGAATTAGTTCCTCTGGCCTAATCTCATTCAGAATTCTTTAAGAATTCAGTTAAAAATTATGAAATTCTCGTATAGTTGATGTCCATTCGTATTTATCGCCGTGTTAAGAGAGGCAGACCTCTGAAACGTCTGTAAACTTCTATCAGACTACGCGGCTTAACCCAGAAGACAGTCATCGGAATATTAAAATAAACATCAAGATACTTACGTCCTCCGATGTTAGTAGATTCGTGGAGTAATATTACGAAATTTGAGTGGAGTTGGTGGTAAATTGAAGTGATGACTTGGGAAACTGTGCTTATGGGAATAACACCTGATTCATTCTTATTGCCAGCTATAACTAGTGCCGATAACACGAAAACTATAACGCATTTGGTAGGTACCATGGCTTCAACCTACTTCAGTCACCTACAACCTGCTTGAGAAGAAATAGATCAGAGCGTGGTGTTGAGCTCTGTCTGTCTGCAGTATTATTTATTTACGCATCTAATATATTTTACGATTTTTATCAAGGGCTGTCCAAATAAAATTATTTCAAGATACCTGCAGAATTTGTAGCAGATATTTCTGTGTAAAGTTAAACACACATCGTAGCTACGTTGTCCAAATGGAAGGTAAAAATGTACCAGGTACAATATAACAACGGGTGTTGAAGATAAATGTGATGGAATCTGATTTTTAAAGTAGTATAAACGTGTGAAATATATATTGACGCTTCTATTACGCTCAAATATTGGGGCCAATTAAAATGTGATTTTCCTTACGTGACAGAAGTTAAGTTCTCGGAAGAAATTTTCCATCGCATTAACTCAGAGTCGAGCGTTAAGGGAAATGAAGTTTTCCCCGTGGCCTTGAAGCATATAATTTATTGATGGGAAATATAATGGACACCCCTTAGTTCTATAATATGTTATAACCTAAAGAGGTTTTGTGTATGAGCTCATGGATGACAGGAGACAAAACCAATTTTGTGAAGAGATGCACTTAGATCTGTCATGAATATAATACTTTGGAATAATATTGACTTATGGTAGTTGTCATACATCTTTGTAATGAGATAGTGATACTCCAATATTTATCTCGCACATTTATGGAATATGAGACAATCGATCGAATGTACGTCTGCTAATCGATACTCTCGAGTTCTGTACGTGAAATTTTCATGAGTCTCAAATTGAAAGTTCTTCGTGAAAATAAATGGTTATTTAAGAACGTATGTAAATCTGTTTTTGATAATAATACATTTTCCTTGTCCAGAATTTCTTCTGGTGTGAATTGTCAGTGTCTGTAGATATAAGATTCGGTTAATAGGCCAATAAAAGTATTTCTTTGTTTACAATTTTCCAATTTTTCTGCGATAAAAGAGAGATTCATGTTAAATAAGTAGATAACCCATCAACTACCAAAATTCCCACGTGGCTAATTTAAGTCATTTATCTTAACGAGGATAAATGTTTATCGGCACTACAACCCTGTTGTGGGTTTTCGACGTCTCCTTTACGAAGGTTTCTTGGTTTTTAAGCGTGCATTTATATGTAGTGAGTGACCAGCCCAATGAGACTGCACAATTTCTACTCAATCCTGATTTGACTGCCAGAGCCATCTAGCTGTGAATCAGGAGACTTTTTGGGTGAGAAATGGCCGCTGTATTTTGCTTACGAAACATCTCGTATCATACACGAGGATAAATATAGAAACTCAAAACTCAGCCCCGGTCGGAAATCAAATGATATTGTGACGTGTTGCCGTGAGAGCAGCGCAACATTGCCAATAAACAGTTTAGTTGTCTGTTTGTTGCGTTTGGCATTGTTGTATTCGTTTATAATTGTTGTGTTTGTTTAATGACATTGTTGCGTTTGTTTAAGGAACAGTCATGTTGCTGGGATACCATCAACTGATGGATAAGAGTTACGTGGAAATCATTATACACACTCATTTTTACCGTAAGGTTGAAAAGTTGATAACCTTGTTACCGATTGGGCTATTGGTCGTCGCTGTTGTGTTGTTTACATTTATATCGCTACAGGTCGCAGCACAATACGCACGGAGTTACTTTTCTCGCTAACGGTTAAAGAGTTACTCAGCTGGATAATTTGTTTTTTGTGTGTGGATTGTTTATATACTGCTGTATTTTTTCTTAGAACGTTCTGAAACATGCCGAGTAAACCAAGTGAAGAAATGACATCTAAAGACACTGCGAGCAACACAACGGTGGAAAATAACGAAAATGTCCTGACATTGACTGATCGTTTGAACAAGAAACTCTTATCTTCCTTGTTAGAGAGGATGAATTGTGGAACGCAGTTCGACCGGTTTATACCTCAAAACGACCCAGAGAATTCGCCGACTGAGGACGAATTTTTACCGTAGTTATATCTCCGTACGAATATTGTCTTTTTTAAAACAGGTTTGCAAGAGTTTTTTGATAATGTAATTATTACGCTTAGGAATTCGTTGCCAGAGTGGACATCGAGACATCTGACGATGTATCGGAAGATGTACATTTGTATCGTTTGTTTATATTTTGGCGGTATTTTCCTGCCTGTGATTAATGCTGATAAAAGCAGTGCTAAAAAGTTTGTAATTTGTTACTACATTTATAGTGAATTGTAGTTCGGGTGTAATAAAATTAATACTGCTGGTGCATGGTAATAATTTTGTTTAAACTATTTAATTGTGTGTAAGGAATAGTAGAATAGAAGTATACACATGACCAATCTGTAAGCTGCAAGGAGTACAGTGTCAATTCCTTTTCTGTCATGTACATATTTCTTTTAGAAAATAATTTAATTCAATGAAAAGTAATGCAACTTAATTCAGGTTTTGTTCTTGTACTGGAAAACCTCTGGGTTTATCAAGAGTGTGCATGTTATAGATTGGTTATGTTGAGTGGTTAGAATGTATGTACATAAAAATAATAAAAGGAGAATGGAATTTATCCTGAAAATTTAGAAGAGCTTTGTACATGTGCCAAACAGCAGGTTTGTTTTCTCCTTGTGTGGAATGAAGACAAAAAAATATATGCCTGATTTTCGATGGTGTGAATATGAACTCATTATGCACTCAAGTTTAATTATTTTATGTGGCTCTAAACCTCTACATGTTTGTCATCCATTTTGTAAATCAGTGGTTTTCAACCTTTAACTGCAAGCATACTGAACATGTCCCTCCTATAGCATTGTTTTCCATTACAGTTTCCACAAGAAATCCTTTCATAGCAGTGAATTAATTGATGGAATGAAATGGAATTGATAATGATCACAGTAAACTGTGTGGCTTTATATGTAATTGTGTTATGTTACAAATAAGCTGCAACCTAACAATTTGATTAATTATATGCGTGTCTTTGCCATTTTAATTAGTTAAATACAGCCTAAACAAATGTAAAAGTAGGTAGTTAATGTGGTTTCCACAGGCGATGTGGCTCATGTCTCATCCGAATGCAGTCTTAACCCATACAGTACATTGTATGTCTTCATTGACAGTCATTACTTGTATAATTCTGACGCTCCAGTATGAATAGCTGTCTGTGTTAGGTTTAAGGGATTTGTGAATCATTATCATTACTCCAGATATATAAATTTGAATGAAATTATTGGCTTCCTGTAAACCTTTTAGTTTTTGTTACATATTTTTTTTTCTTTCCTTCCAAAATACCATCCATTTGATCTTTAAAATGTATGCCACGAACATTCCAGGTAGTAAGTTGTAATATATTTTTTCTTTTTCCATGTATTTTATTGTTGTCCTCTATCCAAATCCTGATCGTCATCAGATGTATGTGTCCGGTTCTGTTTGTTTTATTTCCTTGAAAGTGATATACGTCCCTTCGATTGGTTGCTAAGCGAAAGAAGGTAAGTCCAGTGGTAGGGCTGCTATCTTTCTAACCTCTGGATCGGCTGTTATGTACAACATTTCCTCTGTACCTGATGCAACGGTCCCCAGAGCATATTAGTAGGCACAGATTGCACCACGAGAAGGCGAAGGTTAGGAGAGGTTACAAGAGGCAGATTATCCCTTACAAACCTGCAGTGTGATGCATCTGATATATGAATTTAATATTTATGGTTTATGGTCGGGGGTTTTAGCATTTACTTTGCTGCGTACAACTATCAGAGAGGTTATGTTTTGTAGGATTTGAGGTTTTCACGGCAGTGAGATTGGAGATTGCTGTCTTCCGGGTTGTTGCGCCGTGTAGTCTGGTAGACATCCACCGTCTACCAGACTACATGGCGAAACAACCCGGAAGACAGCAATCTTCAGGTTTATGTTTTCTTTTATCTCTGGAGGCGTCTCACAAAATTACGTAAGATATATGCCCATAGCAAGAAGCTATCTGATGATTATTTTGGTGACAATTTTGCTGTACTGTAGATGTTGGAAGAGATATATCAAGATAACCTCATTGGCGATCCGAATGATTTAGATGAGATAATAGAGCAGCAGGGTGATAGGCAGTTTGGTGAAGCAGAGGAAGAAGACCGGGGGTCTGAAGACGGTGTTAACGATGGTATGTGATCATTATTTTGTTAAGAGTCAAATTTGACTTTGTTTAAATTAAATTTGTTCTTGTTTTAACAGTAACAGAACATTTTTATATTATTTTAGAAATTTAATTGGAAAAATTTTTGACTCCATAAGTAAACACCAGTGATCCTGCCCCTCATTTAATCTTTCTCCTAACAATGTGTAAAAAAAAATAAAAACATTAAAATGAGTTTTGCTTTGTAATTTTCTTAGTTAATGATCATGAAATAGAAATTTGACTATAATTTATATACTTTGAATGCATCAGTACAATACATTGTTCTAAAATTACACTTTCCTGTCAGGCTAAAAACTGCGTACCAATATGTTATTGAAATGAAACTCGGATGTCTGGTTTAAAAGTGTAAATGTGACATTTACAAACTGAAAATATGTTTAGCAGTTCTCAAGTTGTTACTTGCAGACAGATAGATGTACAGATACACTTGGTAAAGCTTACAGGTGCATTTTTTCAATTTAGTTGTAAATATGCCTAAAAATGGACTTATTTAGATCATGTATGCATGTACATACTGATCACTTTTTACAAAATTCAGTATGGATGTTATACCACTGGAGTCTTCCCCAAACTTGTTTGTTTTTATTGGATTATAAACTTGGAATTACCAAAATATGCAATAGAAAAGTAGGCTTCGGCCCTGAACTACTTGTTTTTTTGTTGTTGAAGTGATAACGTACTTGAGACAAATTGAGATTGACATCGTAATTCTCCAATTTCAGTTCTGTTCAGGACAGTTTATTTAGTGAGCATATCGCTTCCCCATTAATTCCACAAAAGGTTTAAGTTTCTGGACCTGTACATGCAGGACATCTTGTTTGAATCTCAGCTCGATTTCCAGCAATCCTGACTGAGGATATTTGTTATTCACCTATGTCGTAGTACCTTAAAATATGCAACAGCTTCTTCCTTTGAAAATTTTACGTACTCTGTTTTCGTGATTATAATCCCATTTATTTCAAAGCTAAATTACCACTGCAAATGGAATGGTTTTGTTATGTTCTCTAAGAATTAATTGAAATATGTCAGTAATAAATGTGCTCGTTTGATTTTTGAAGCTACTGCTGATAATGAAAACCCGGATGGTACTAGAGTTGAACCCAGGAAGAAACAAGTCATCCGGAATCCTCGGCCAAAATTGGGTCCGGAGCAGCTGCAAAGTTCTCGTGGTATCGCTGTCTTAGAGAATACTTTCAAAGATTTCAAATTCCGCGGAAAAGGTTATGAAAAATTTGATCTTGATAGGGTAATGAAGAGACTGGAGCACTGGGCGCATCGTCTTTCCCCCCGCTTTCAGTTCGATGACTGCTTAGAAAGGATTGAGAAACTAGGGCAGAATAAGAATGTGCAGGTAAATATGTAAGGAAAGCTGAAGGATAAGAGGGATTTTATGTTTTTTAAGTTTATTGGCAAAGCATTGCTAGAATCTACATCATCCTTATTTCAAGCACTCTGTTGATCGCTCATTTGGTCGAGTAATTACCGACCTTTTACGATCCGGAGTTTGATTTCTATGTTTTCGAGTGCCATCCATTACAAAGACCACATTTAAGTTTCGCTGCTTAACAGGTGAACAGGAAAACCTTTAGTGGTGCAGATTTAACAGATGTTAAATGAGGGAAAGCCTTATTTTAAGGAACGTTAACTGGAGGTTGCACTGTTTGTTTAGACATAAAAACTATAATTTGAAGTATTGTCTCGTTTGATGAAAAGACTTTGCGTCTCCCTCTGAAGGAAGAATATCTGAGGATATGTGATTTGAAGGTTTTCCGGCAACGTAACTCAATAAAATTTTCTTAGCAGATCAGCTGCGTCAGATGGTTAAACGATGAAACTGACATCTCAGGGACCCATTCTGCCAGAACCCTGATGATATGATGTGGCTGATATCCTAAAAAATGTTATTGAATATCTGAAGATATTTGTATCAGACACATGAAGCACAACTGACTGAGGGAAATTACATAATGAGGGGTTTCATTATTTTTCTTCTTCTATGGCTCTCCGGTCCGTATTCGGTCCATGGCCTCCTCAATTCTCCTCTTCCGTTCGGTCCTATCCTCCGCTGCTCTGTTAGGTCCGTCTGTCCGAGGTTTTGAAACATCTTCCTTTTTACGGTGCAAGGTTGTTAGCCTTGTGACCAACCCCCAACCTGGAGGACCAGGGTACCTGTCTTAGTCTGACCTCTCCCCCTCGACCAATCTGGCTAGGGAGACCTTACCAGTAGCTCTTGGGGTCACTGAGGTACTCGGCCCCACCACCACGACAAGGTGCAGGTACCATTAAGTGGGGCATTATTTTTACGCTCCACCTAATATTAACATTTATCTTATATGTACAGGAGATGTAAGTCCCCGAACTAAGGAACTGCCAACCAGACTTTCAGTGTGGGATTAACAGTTTAGTGGTATATTACGCAGAGCATGGCCATCTGAATTTTGTGTAAACAGTGATGCGTGGTCAGTAGACGTTAATGTTTTTAAACCAAGGTACATGCATGGGAGAAGTGAAAAATGCATACACATATTTTTATCACAGTCTCAAGGGGGCTTGGGATATTTAGGTGTAGCTAGGAGGTAAATATTAAAATAATTCTTAGGAAAATGTCTTTTTAAGATGCGGATTGGTTCATGGTAGAGTCCAGTGGCTGGTGTTTGTGAACAGTAGGAAAAATAAATATACATTCACAAAATATAATAATTGGTTGGTAGAGGTGGCATTGTATAAATTTACGTGGAAGCTTTTAGTGTAATACCCAAATATTAAATATCATCAGGATATAGTAGTTTTAAAATTGAGCTAGCAGACGGGACAGACGTGACTTCGTGCTATGTGTTTATTTTATGAATGGTACTTCATGCAAATGTTACATAAAGCCAAGTGTAGCAAGCGGCTACACTGATCCTGGACTTGCTATAGTAATTTGCCATTAGATGGTGTACCTTTCCAGGTTTATGTGAAAAAGATACGCATGGGATTAGAAACTGCTGATGTACCAGTGGAATTAGTTGATGAGGATGATGAACCTGAAGTTCATTATGAAGCACCTGTCGATGATTTTGATGAACTTTTAAGTCAGCAGTTATCCAGAGTTGGGCAAGAAAGCAGGACACAGTTCCCTTCTTCGCAGACACTACCACCGCCACATCAGTCCGCAGTATCACAATCAGCAGTGAGTATATAATCCCCCCCTTCCCTGTTCACTTTTGTGAATTAATGAAACAAGCGAGTAGTTTGGAAATTCAGTTTCAAACTCGGTTAACATTTTCAGTGTTTACCTTTCTTTAAGTGTCAATAGTTGATGATTTGATGTCTGTATGGCAAAAGCACTTGTTTAATTTAAACATTTTTATGTAGTCTGGCACGTCTAACATATGAAAAATATGGTACTTGTGGGTTATCGGGACACAAAACGGGAGAGTCATATATGTGCGAGTTGAATCGGCACGGCGCATGCGTATCGGTATATCCGTATACTCGGTTGTTGATATCTCTTGGTTCGTTCAGTTATTTCTTGCTTTTCGGTACCATGTTAAAAATTTCGGATTAATTAACATCTCGTGCATATCCAAATAATATATAATAATTTTTCATTTATTGAAATAAAATATAATAACTTTCAAGTATATGTCATTTATCCACACACATTAACCTAACCTAACCTAACCTAACCTAACCTATTTTTAAAGCGATGTGTCCCGATAACCCACAAGTACCAAAAATATTAAACTTCTTACTCTGTGTCTGGCTGTGTGGTGAGTCAGATTTGAAACCCCATTTGGGGTTGTGATAATGTACTGAGCAGGGAGGCCTAGTACACGCCTTAAAAGAGTTATCAGATGAATATGAAATGCTAGTAAAATGCTAATTAGCAAGAGAAAACTGTAGTACTTGGAGAGAAACTTGCTGTAGTGCTACAATTTCCATCACAAATATTACGTGGACTGCCTCGTTATATAAAAAACATTAGCACGATACAAATGACAGGCGTTTCTTTATTCACAATAGGACATGACTGCAGAACAGAGACAACGTATGCTTAGGAATCAGTTATTGGCAAAGGAGAAGAGGCTTGCGAGAATGAAAGCAAATCAGGAACTACAGGAAACTGCCGAGACAGAACGGACTGCCACCTCAGTATCAAATATTGAAGCCGGTACCTCCTTCGAATTACCGTCTCCTAAAATTAACGGCGGTACCAGTGACACAGTTGATGTCCAAGATGCGAATACGTGTGAAAATGAAGAGACCACTTTGTTTTGCGAGGCATTTGAAGTTGGGGGAACCAGCGCCATTTCCAAGTCAGTTGATACTGATAACCTGAAAATTATTTCTGGACCAACTGACAAAGTCAGCAACTTTTCCAAACCAACTGAACCAGGTAAGATCATTACTTTTTCTAAACTAATTGAAGGGGTTTGGTTCGGATGGTAATCTCATGTTCCAGTTAGGAATTGGTTCAGACTAATTCATAAAATGTAATGCTAGTTGATGCTGTAGAGCAGTGGTCTACAAACTTTTTTAATCTGCGGCACATCTTAATTTGTCAGACACATGACAAGACAGAATTTTCCTCGCAGAAACGGGGTATGAAATCATACATTGCCGTAGAAATATATCTACACGTAAGTCCTTGCCCTGTAAGAATGCAGGCGTATGAAAACAAAACATTACATATGTTGAATAAAAATATCAATAATGAATGTGTGTGTGCACGCGCACGATGTTTTACAAATTCTAGTTACAAAATGTAAATGTTGTTCTTTGCTAACTTCTGTGTGCAAGTATGACATTTTCTATAAAAATTCATGGTACACCTGAAACCTTGTGGCATCACACCAGTTGCCGAACACTGCTGTAGAGACCACTAATGCAAGCTGCTGGTGTGGAGACTGATGTTACTTTTACACTAGCAGATGCTGAGCGGATTGATGGCACTTCCATGACAGTGGATGCTGAGCAGATTGATGGCACTTCCATGCCAGGGGATGCTGAGGGGATTGATGACACTTCCATGCCAGTGGATGCTGAGCGGATTGATGGCACTTCCATGCCAGTGGATGCTGAGCGGATTGATGGCACTTCCATGCCAGGGGATGCTGAGCAGATTGATGGCACTTCCATGCCAGTGGATGCTGAGCGGATTGATGGCACTTCCATGCCAGGGGATGCTGAGGGGATTGATGACACTTCCATGCCAGTGGATGCTGAGCGGATTGATGGCACTTCCATGCCCATGGATGCTGAAGAGACTCGTGCCACTCCCACACCAGTTGGTGTAGAGACCAATATCTTCATTCATGGTTGAAGTAAAAGACAGTTTTTAATACACTGATGAATAAGGTTTGGATTAGATAAAAATTTTGTTGTTTTGAGATAAAGTATGTGCAGAAACTTTTTAATGAAGATTCTGCAAATTACAGTATTTTATTTGCTATTACTCCCATTCTTTAATGAGAAGTGAATTCTTTGTTGATAATAAAGAGGACAGTTGCCCTTGGTGGACTAGTGGTTAACATGCTCGCCACTGGACCCAAGGTTCGCAGGTTCAAACACGGCCGAGGTCGATGGATTTTAAGGATGATAAAAATCCGTAGCACAACTTCCTTCGGAGGGGAAGCAAATCCGGCAGTCCCGTGTCGTAGATTTATGGCATGTGAAGGAACCTTACGAGCATGAACAAGATGATTCGTAAGCAAAATTAAAGGCAAAGAATCCTCCCACATGGGAGGAGGCCAAGGCTCGACTTCGGGCTGTTGCGCCATAGAAGAAGAATAGAGAGGTCAATGCTGCAACATATTGTAACTTAAAATATATTTGCAAGTTTTTAAAAATACTTTGGTATCTGCATATTATGTCACCAGACAACAAAGTTTTGTGTAATTTTATATTAATATGCATGCATGCAATTTTGACATGCATTTCTGACCAAAATATGGACATTTCAAAATGATATACTGTATTCTTGATCTTATTTTACTATAATTTTTTTGACAATGAGGAACTAATTCTAACTACAATATTCTAAAAGGGATTCCTCGTTTGAAAGTCAAAATTGAATGTGTTTTTTATAGAAAACAGCCTCTTGGTGCCTGTTACATAAACGTATTCTGCAGTACATGACTCAGTTTATATTTAAATATTTTAAACTTTAAATAGATCATCTCAGAATGTGATAACTCTGATCCCTGTTGTTTCTTGGGATTAGTCCTGGTTTTAAATATTTGTAGACCCCATAATCTTTTCTCATCTTCAATCTTCAACTACTTCCAGAGTTCCAAAGAGCTGTGGGGGCGAAACACTGAGAAGAATAAGAATTTACTAACAGCAAAATTTCACAAACTCAGTGGTCTGTAAAGCACAAAGATTCAAGATATTGAAAAACAATTGAACCCTGAAGGCGTTAATCCAGTTTACAAAGCCACCAATGTAAGACCCATTTCAGTTTTATCTTTCTGTCTATGGAGTGGCTTGTAATTCAGGAAACAATTTGTGCCTGACCTTGGAATATACAGTGGACCAAGCCCAACATGATCCCACTTTTCCTGTCTGGAAAAAAGCGCACGGAACACTAAGCTGTGCTGGCCATACAATACAGGGAAAGCACTGGCAGACACATTCTTTGCGATATGAAACATAACAGGTATCATAATTGGATGCTTGTGGACAGGGAATGGAGCACGATAGCAGGAATTGATACTTTTTAAAATTTTATTTCTAACTTTATTATTCATATTTGTACAAACTGATCTCATTATAAATAATAAAATACTGCAGTTGAAACTTGGTTACACAGTAAATGAATTAATCTCTTATTGCATTTGCAATATAATAAAATATATTGGGCAGCAACCTTGAGTATTCGTGAAACAGTTGTGGTCCTCTTGACCAATTTCTGAGTTCCTCAAATGGTGAAATTCACCGTACACTTCCCTCTCCAAGCAGATGGCGTTTGTTGGAGATCTATTCCTTTGACCAGCCTTCCTTTTACTAACAATTAACATTTTCAGAAACATGCTTTCCGACAGCCGAAGATCATGTTTCCCTGACCATGACACGATGTATACTGATGTTGAACGTGTCTTGGTCGATGGAGGAACCTTCACTGCATCAAGTGTTTACAAATCCCTGGAAAATTTATTATCACAAAATTCAAATCTTCCTCAAACTGATTCGTCACTTCCTCATGTTTTATTAGGTGATGATACATATCCTGAAACCATATTCAAAAAAAAATTATCAAGGGAAGAACAGATCTGTAACTACAGACTCTCTAGAGCAAGGAGAATAGTGGACTGTGCCTTTGTATAATTGCACCCAAATGGAGGTTACTCAATAAGTGTACTGAAACTGCACCAGATAAAGCTGATTTAATTGTAAAGTGCATATGCTTGTTACATAATATTTTTTTAATAAAGAATGTATGATCCAACTATCACATCGTCCACACCACAAAATATAAACAAATAACAATCAAATAATAGGTTAGCAAAACAAGCTTGTGTCATCAGATATGCATTTTAAAAGTAGTGAAGATAGCATTATCTAACAGTTCTGCGTTCCTTAATTATGTGTGCCACAATCCACTACTTCAATATACATAAATGTAGAATTTGTACTGATGTGCCAAGGAACAGTTTGCAATATTTACTTGAAACATTCATAACCTCACTTATATTTTGCCATACCTTCCTTGTGATAAGTTTTCATTTTCTGGTCCCACAAAGCCTTTTCATTGAACTATAGACCTTTTAACGAGTTGCTGAAATTTATAGAGAACATTTTCGTCTTGAAAATTCGCAAAAATTCTTGTGATAAGATTCGTGGGAGCGAATTTTCTGATACTATTTACATGGTTTCAAGCATCTTTGGTTTGGTAAATCGGCCATTGAAATTTTCTCTGGTTGGAGGTTTGTAATGTTCTCTTTGGCAATGTATTGAACTCGATGTATCGAAGATAAATTTATATATCCAAATATTTGAACGCATGTGAATTGCAGTAAGAAAAATTGTCATTCTTTGAGTAATTTAAATATTGGTAGGACGTGTTTGGCAATTAGAAGTGGAGGGTAACATTAGGTAAGTGTCGGTTCTGCATATGTATAGATTGACACACATAATTCAGGCAGCCACTTAATTGGGACACACTGGGACCAGACCACTTTAGCCCAATTAAGTGGCGGCCTGAATTATGTGAAGTTCCATGTAAAGGATTAAAAGTGTTTGTTCTTTAAGATTTGTCCGAATAAACATCTGCCCTGATTAACCGATGGCCCAATTAACCGGAATCTACTGTATTTATATGTAATGATGCACATGGCACACAGCTCATAGAAATCCAACATGTAATTTTTACCTGCTCAGCATTTGTCTGTCTGTCTGTCTGTGTTTACTGTTATCAAATAATGCAATCTACTCATAAGATAGTGTGGTGAAACTATTGGCTTTACCTGTACATAAACTGCTGTGCTTTGCAGGTTACTGGCAGTATCATGAGCAGAAAGGAAGCTTTGTCGCAGTTCATTCAGCAAATCCATGGGAGGCCAGTAGTGGTAAAGTTGAACAGTGGTGTAGATTACCGAGGTAAGGCCGTGAAAATATTTGCTAGCAGCCCGTTGTCCTCAGTTTCAGATATACCTTGTGGCTTATGAACACTTACAGACTGTATCTTTGCATGAAAACAGTTGAGGGACAGACAAATATAATACCAATTAGGCATTGTTCAGTTTCAGCCTCTAGTATTTTATGAACTTTGAAGGATATTATTCTACATCTTATTGTCATCTGACTAACTTATGGATCCATGGAATGTAATAAATATGGATAGGTGGATGGATGGATTCATTTGTGTGTGAAAAATTTCCAGTACAACATACCATTGCTTCCTACAAGAAACAGAAAAAGCCTTTTATAACTAACTAACTAACTAACTAGATGGCTTACCGAACCCGAAGGTTCATCACCGAATTAA